>NC_074692.1:31427977-31599866 GCF_029448725.1 Salvelinus fontinalis | reverse complement strand
GTCTGCATTAATGTGTTGTGGGAGAGAGGAGGAAGTAGAGCCCTTCAGGGACTTGAAAGTTTTTCAGAATTTAGACGGGTTTCCATTCAAATCCGAAAGAGCGGTTACATAATAATCAGATTTAGCCTTTGTGATTTGTCTTAAACAATGATTCCTCAGTTGCTTATTAAAAGTTTGCCGGTCCGGGCCTAAGCCTGTGTGCTGGCCTTGACCCAAGGATCATCTCTTTTATGAATGACTTCTGATCATTCCGGAGTGCACCAGGCATTCGACTCACCTTTAAACCTTTATTCCCCTCCTGAGGGGTAATAAAGGCTGAAAGCTAAGTCAGGTTCAGGGATAGCTGAAGTACAGTCAAGGTCACTAAAATAAAGATCATGTAAAAAATCCTGTTCACTGAAGTTTTTAAAGTTCCTCGTTCTGATGACACGAGGCTGACAGAAACAATGTGCAATGGTCACTAATATCTTGGGCGAAGCCACCAGTAGAAACACATTTCTCTGGTGTATTCATTAGAATAAATCAATCTAGAGTTGTCTTTGAAGGATCTTTAGGGTTTGGCCGTGTAGGCTTAGTCACCAGCTGGGTTAGGTTTAGATCATTACACGTGTATTTTAGATTGTCTGAAGCCTGCATTTTCCACTCATAAATTAGGTCACCCAGGATAATAACTTCTGATTTAATAAAAGAAGACAACAAACTATACTGAACAAAAATATAAACGCAACATGTAAAGTGTTGGTCATATTTCATGAGCTGAAATAAAATATCCCAGAAATGTTCCAACATATTTCTCTCAAATGTTGTGCACAAATTTGTTTTCATCCCTGTTAGTGAGCATTTCTCATTTGCCAAGATAATCCATCCACCTGACAGGTGTGTCATATCAAGAAGCTGATTAAACAGCATGATCATTACAGAGGTGCACCTTGTACTGTGGACAATAAAAGGCCACTGTAAAATGTGCAGTTTTGTCACACAACACAATTGTAACAATCGTTGTTGGAAGGATGGTCGGACCAAGATGCAGCGTGGGGTAGGTTAATCATTTTTTATTAATGATAACCGGCACAAAACAAGAAAGAGTAACAAACGAAACGTACAGCTTTGTAGAGCTAAAGCTAAAGCTACAATACAAAATCAAGATCCCACAACCACAGTGGGGAAAAGGCTGCCTAAATATGTTCCCCAATCAGAGACAACGATAGACAGCTGCCTCTGATTGGGGACCATACCAGGCCAACATAGAAATACAAAAACTAGAGTACCCACCCTAGTCACACCCTGACCTAACCAAAATAGAGAATAAAAAGGATCTCTAAGGTCAGGGCGTGACAACAATGCCACAGGTGTCTCAATTCGTGTAACACAATGTGTGCAATTTCAAAATCAAATCAAATCAAATTGTATATGTCACATGCAGCGAATACAACAGATATAGACCTTACAGTGAAATGCTTACTTACAAGCCCCTAAACAACAATGCAGTTTAAAAAAAATATGAATAAGAATAAGAAATAAAAGGAACAAGTAATTCGAGGTAATATGTACATGTAGGTAGAGTTATTAAAGTGACTATGCATAGATAATAACAGAGAGCAGTAGCGGCATAAAAGAGGGGGGTGCAATGCAAATAGTCTGGGTAGCCTTTTGATTACATGTTCAGCAGTCTTATGGCTTGGGGGTAGAAGCTGTTTAGAAGCCTCTTGGACCGAGACTCCGGTACCGCTTGCCGTGTGGTAGCAGAGAGAACAGTCTATGACTAGATTGGCTGGAGTCTTTGCCAATTTTTAGGGCCTTCCTCTGACACCGCCTGGTATAGAGGTCCTGGATGACAGGAAGCTTGGCCCCAGTGATGTATTGGGCCGTACGCACTACCCTCTGTAGTGCCTTGCGGTTAGATGCCGAGCAGTTGCCATATCAGGCAGTGATGCAACCAGTCAGGATGCTCTCGATGGTGCAGCTGTAGAACCTTTTGAGGATCTGAGGACCCATGCCAAATCTTTTCAGTCTCCTGAGGGGGAATAGGTTTTGTCGTGCCCTCTTCATGTCATGGTGTGCTTGGACCATGTTAGTTTGTTGATGATGTGAATACCAAGGAACTTGAAGCTCTCAACCTGCTCGAATATAGCCCTGTCGATGAGAATGGGGCCATGCACGGTCCTCCTTTTCCTGTAGTCCACAATCGTATCCTTTATCTTGATCACGTCAAAGGAGAGGTTGTTGTCCTGGCACCACACGGCCAGGTCTCTGACCTCCTCCCTATAGGCTGTCTCGTCGTTGTCGATGATTAGGCCTACCACTGTTGAGTTATCGGCAAACTTAATGATGGTGCTGGAGTCGTGCCTGGTCGTGCAGTCATGAGTGCAGAGAGTACAGGAGGGGACTGAGCATGCACCCTTCAGGGGCACCTGTGTTGAGGATCAGTGTGGTGGATGTGTTGTTACCTACTCTTACCACCTGGGGGTGGCCCGTCAGGAAGTCAGGATCCCACTGCAGAGAGAGGTGTTTCGTCCCAGGGTCCTTAGCTCATTGATGAGCTTTGAGGGCACTATGGTGTTGAACGCTGAACTGTAGTCAATGAAACGCATTCTCACATTGGTGTTCCTTTTGTCCAGTAGGTGTACCTGTACCTAATCAACTAAGTTCAATGTTAGCTAACATTAGGCTATAACTAGTAATGCAAATTGCTTTCCGAGATACAAATAATAGTACTACACAGATCATGTAATCATATGGTGAAGTGAAGTATTTTGTTTTGACATGTAAGTTATCTAGCTAGCTAAACAATGAACCATAATCCCAACCCATAAAGTACTCGCAATACAAACCGATTGTCATAGCTAGTCACCATGCATGCAATGCTGTAGTATGAATCTGCAGGTAGCTAAAGCTAACCAACTAGGTTCAGTGTTAGCTAACTAGCTAACATTAGACTATAACTAGCCATTCAAATGGATTTCTGCGATGCAAATAATATTACTACACAGATTATACACATGACGTTAGCTAGCTAGCTAACAGTACGCTTTAACTTTCTGACAAAATTAGAAACGTATAATATCTGAAAATGTAGCTAGACTCTTACCTGTATACATGGATGACCGCTTCTCTCTCTCTGTCACGGATGCCATGGTTTCCCTTAGTTTGAAGATGTAATCCGGAGGTCAGGTGTTTTATACAACAGCCTTTTTTAATCTCTTTTCAACCCCCTCCGCATATTGCAATCAAACTCCAGAATTTTCATACTCTGCTTCGATCGGGCATTCCACTGATTTCAAAACGCCGTTTCTGTTGAAACACTGTTGATGCCGTTTCTTCCCCATCACTGTCAACAGAAGACTCTACAATGTCTGGTTCACTTAAAATGTTTTACCTAAATCAGGGATTTCCTCATCGTCTGATTCACTTTCAGAGTCAGAGAGAGTCAGCATGGCACGATCATCCTCCAGAAAATAGTCCATCACAACTTTTCCCTCTGATCTTTGTCAACAGTGTCTGCTAAATTCAGAGCAGCAATGTTGTTGAGAGCAATAGCATCACTTTTGCAGTTCTCCATGATATCTTTCAAAAAAGCCATGGTAACAAGGATAATCAACACATACTGAGCAGCTCATGTTATAGACAGAAGTCTGCTACATGGCAGACCAATCTGAACTCATCTCTTGGCATGTCCAGGCCGTTTTATATCTCAGCCAATCATGGCTAGCGGGAAGGTTTCTGACTTTTCCGTGTTTAAACCAACTAGGCTCGTAATTGAACAATTGTATTCGTATTTACAGATGGCAAACAAGTTTGTTATTAATGTACATGAATGTTCACATGTTCCAGAAGGCATTTCAGCTCCCCAAAAATGCATTTTGATTTCTTTTTAATGTTTACGTTCAAATGCCTTTCCTGTGAAGTAGTGACATGCGACATATGACTAGCTTCCTGAAACGGGTCACAAACGGGTCACAATCGAAGGGAGTCTCCAATTCAAATAAGCTATGTTCAATAGGCAGTTGCAGGCCTTGTCTGATGGTTGATACTGATATAGTTGGTATGGCTATAAGATTGCATAGAACTGCACCATTTGGTCTATCCCTATTTGTAATGGAGGAGATAGTAGAAATTGGAATTACTTTTCCAAGGTTGGCACCATAGGGCCCGAGGCTGCAGCAAATGTCAGTATGAGGAACTCTCAGAGTAACCAATGATGGAATGTTATAAACTGACCTGCATGGGTTTTGGTTGCCATCGTGCACGTGGTATGGTAGTGGGCAGTGGTGGAAAAAGTACCCAACTGTCATAGTTGAATAAAAGTAAAGATACCTTAATAGAAAATGACTCAAGTAAAAGTTAAAGTCACCCAGTAAAATACTACTTGAGTAAAAGTCTAAAAGTATTTGGTTTAAAATATACTTAAGTATCAAAAGTAAAAGAATAGTAATTTCAAATCCCTTAAATTAAGCAACCCAGATGGCACCATTTTCTTGTTTTTTTTATTTACGGAAAGCCAGGGGCACACTCCAACAATTCAATTCAATTCAAGGGGCTTTACTGGCTTGGGAAACATTGCCAAAGCAAGTGAAGTAGATAATATACAAAAGTGAAATAAACAATAAAAATGAACAGTAAACATTACACTAACAATTGTTCCAAAAGAATAAAGACATTACAAATGTCATATTATGTTTACACTCAGACATCACTGACAAACAAAGCGTTTGTGTTTAGTGAGTCCGCCAGATCAGAGGCAGTAGGGATGACCGGGGATGTTCTGTTGATAACAGCAAGAATTAGACCATTTTCCTGTCCTGCTAAACATTGAAAATGTAAAGAGTACTTTTGGGTGTCTAGGAAAATTGATGCAGTAAAAAGTACACTATTTTCTTAAAACTTTGGGATCAGTGTCCCTTCCACGGGACGGTTGAGCTAACGTAGGCTAATGCGATTAGCATGAGGTTGTAAGTAACAAGAACATTTCACAGGACATAGACATATCTGATATTGGCAGAAAGCTTAAATTCTTGTTAATCTAACTGCACTGTCCAATTTACATTAGCTACTACAGTGAAATAATTCCATGCTATTGTTTGAGGAGAGTGCAAAATTTTGAATTAGGCACATTTGGGCAGTCTTGATACAACATGTTGAACAGAAATGCAATGGTTCATTAAATCAGTCTAAAACTTTGCACATACACTGATGCCATCGAGTGTCCAAAATCTAAATTGCACCTGGGCTGGAATAATACACTATGGCCTTTCTCTTGCATTTCAAAGGTGATGGCACAAAAAAAATACAAAATAATGTTTTTTTTTTTCTTTGAATTATCTTTTACCAGATCTATTGTGTGTTATTCTCCTACATTCCTTTCACATTTCCATAAACTTCAAAGTGTTTCCTTTCAAATGGTACCAAGAATATGCATATCCTTGCTTCAGGGCCTGAGCTACAAGGCAGTTAGATTTGGGTATGACATTTTAGGAGAAAATTGAAAAAAAGGGGCTAATCCTTAAGAGGTTTTTAAGGAATGTAGTGAAGTAAAAGTAAATGTAGTCAAATATACATGGTAAAGTAAAATACAGATACCGCAAAAAACATCTTAAGTAGTACTTTAAATTATTTTTACTTAAGTACTTTACAGCACTGGTAGTAGGTACCAGGCTCACTGGTTTGAATGAAAACTTCCGGGTTGGAGGGTTGGAGGGAGTAGTCGCATTCCGCTTCGCTCCACAGGTAGTATTACCATTTCATTTTCATTTTCATTACAGTACAACGGTTTGATTTGTTTGATCTTAGCTAGCTACATAGCCGTCTTTGTATCAAACATAATTGTGTAGTTATTGAGGTTCGCTAGCCAGCTATTTTCGTCCTAACGTAACGTAGTCAACACTGCTAGCTAGCCAGCTAGCCACCGAATAGCAGCACTGTAGAAACGATTGCATTACAACGGAACGACTTGATTAGTGTAGTGTGTAGTGTTAGCTAGCTACACAGTTGTCTTTGCTATCTTTGATTTGTTTGATCTTAGCTAGCTACTTAGCTAGCTGCATAGCCGTCTTTGTATCAAAGATAATTGTGTAGTTATTGAGGTTCGCTAGCCAGCTATTTTCGTCCTAACGTAACGTAACGTAGTCAACCCTGCTAGCTAGCCAGCTAGCCACCGAATAGCAGCATTACAACGGAACGACTTGATTAGTGTAGTGTTAGCTAGCTACATAGTTGTCTTTGCTATCTTTGTATCTAAGATAATTGTGTAGTTTTGAGTAATTATCGGTTAGCTAGCCAGCTATTTTCGTCCGCCGCGCTGCCGTTCTCCTACCTAGTCAACACTGCTAGCTAACACTGCTAGCTAGCCAACTTCTACCGAATAGCAGCACTGTAGAAACTTACATTACAACGGAACGACTTGATTAGCGTAGTGTTAGCTAGCTACATAGTTGTCTTTGCTGTCCTTGTATCCAAGATAATTGTGTAGTTTAGAGAAATTTAGAGAAATTGTCGAGGTTACCTAGCCAGCTACACTTTCAACAACGCAGCCACTGCTAGCCAGCCTACTTCACCAGCCAGCAGTACTATATCATTTTAGTCAATAAGATTTTTTTATTTATTTTTTGCAACGTAAGCTTAACTTTCTGAACATTCGAGACGTGTAGTCCACTTGTCATTCTAATCTCCTTTGCATTAGCGTAGCCTCTTCTGTAGCCTGTCAACTATGTGTCTGTCTATCCCTGTACTCTCCTCTCTGCACAGACCATACAAACGCTTCACACCGCGTGGCCGCGGCCACCCTAACCTGGTGGTCCCAGCCCGCACAACCCACGTGGAGTTCCAGGTCTCCGGTAGCCTCTGGAACTGCCGATCTGCGGCCAACAAGGCAGAGCTCATCTCAGCCTATGCTTCCCTCCAGTTCCTCGACTTCTTGGCACTGACGGAAACATGGCTCACCACAGATAACACTGCTACTCCTACTGCTCTCTCTTCGTCTGCCCACGTGTTCTCGCACACCCCGAGAGCTTCTGGTCAGCGGGGTGGTGGCACCGGGATCCTCATCTCTCCCAAGTGGTCATTCTCTCTTTCTCCCCTTACCCATCTGTATATCGCCTCCTTTGAATTCCATGCTGTCACAGTTACCAGCCCTTTCAAGCTTAACATCCTTATCATTTATCGCCCTCCAGGTTCCCTCGGAGAGTTCATCAATGAGCTTGATGCCTTGATAAGCTCCTTTCCTGAGGACGGCTCACCTCTCACAGTTCTGGGTGACTTTAACCTCCCCACGTCTACCTTTGACTCATTCCTCTCTGCCTCCATCTTTCCACTCCTCTCCTCTTTTGACCTCACCCTCTCACCTTCCCCCCCTACTCACAAGGCAGGCAATACGCTTGACCTCATCTTTACTAGATGCTGTTCTTCCACTAACCTCATTGCAACTCCCCTCCAAGTCTCCGACCACTACCTTGTATCCTTTTCCCTCTCGCTCTCATCCAACACTTCCCACACTGCCCCTACTCGGATGGTATCGCGCCGTCCCAACCTTCGCTCTCTCTCCCCCGCTACTCTCTCCTCTTCCATCCTATCATCTCTTCCCTCTGCTCAAACCTTCTCCAACCTATCTCCTGATTCTGCCTCCTCAACCCTCCTCTCCTCCCTTTCTGCATCCCTTGACTCTCTATGTCCCCTATCCTCCAGGCCGGCTCGGTCCTCCCCTCCCGCTCCGTGGCTCGACGACTCATTGCGAGCTCACAGAACAGGGCTCCGGGCAGCCGAGCGGAAATGGAGGAAAACTCGCCTCCCTGCGGACCTGGCATCCTTTCACTCCCTCCTCTCTACATTTTCCTCTTCTGTCTCTGCTGCTAAAGCCACTTTCTACCACTCTAAATTCCAAGCATCTGCCTCTAACCCTAGGAAGCTCTTTGCCACCTTCTCCTCCCTCCTGAATCCTCCTCCCCCCCCCCCCCCCCCTCCTCCCTCTCTGCAGACGACTTCGTCAACCATTTCGAAAAGAAGGTCGACGACATCCGATCCTCGTTTGCTAAGTCAAACGACACCGCTGATTCTGCTCACACTGCCCTACCCTGTGCTCTGACCTCTTTCTCCCCTCTCTCTCCAGATGAAATTTCGCGTCTTGTGACGGCCGGCCGCCCAACAACCTGCCCGCTTGACCCTATCCCCTCCTCTCTTCTCCAGACCATTTCCGGAGACCTTCTCCCTTACCTCACCTCCCTCATCAACTCATCCTTGACCGCTGGCTACGTCCCTTCCGTCTTCAAGAGAGCGAGAGTTGCACCCCTTCTGAAAAAACCTACACTCGATCCCGCCGATGTCAACAACTACAGACCAGTATCCCTTCTTTCTTTTCTCTCCAAAACTCTTGAACGTGCCGTCCTTGGCCAGCTCTCCTGCTATCTCTCTCAGAATGACCTTCTTGATCCAAATCAGTCAGGTTTCAAGACTAGTCACTCAACTGAGACTGCTCTTCTCTGTATCACGGAGGCGCTCCGCACTTCTAAAGCTAACTCTCTCTCCTCTGCTCTCATCCTTCTAGACCTATCGGCTGCCTTCGATACTGTGAACCATCAGATCCTCCTCTCCACCCTCTCCGAGTTGGGTATCTCCGGCGCGGCCCACGCTTGGATTGCGTCCTACCTGACAGGTCGCTCCTACCAGGTGGCGTGGCGAGAATCTGTCTCCTCACCACGCGCTCTCACCACTGGTGTCCCCCAGGGCTCTGTTCTAGGCCCTCTCCTATTCTCGCTATACACCAAGTCACTTGGCTCTGTCATAACCTCACATGGTCTCTCCTATCATTGCTATGCAGACGACACACAATTAATCTTCTCCTTTCCCCCTTCTGATGACCAGGTGGCGAATCGCATCTCTGCATGTCTGGCAGACATATCAGTGTGGATGACGGATCACCACCTCAAGCTGAACCTCGGCAAGACGGAGCTGCTCTTCCTCCCGGGGAAGGACTGCCCGTTCCATGATCTCGCCATCACGGTTGACAACTCCATTGTGTCCTCCTCCCAGAGCGCTAAGAACCTTGGCGTGATCCTGGAAAACACCCTGTCGTTCTCAACTAACATCAAGGCGGTGGCCCGTTCCTGTAGGTTCATGCTCTACAACATCCGCAGAGTACGACCCTGCCTCACACAGGAAGCGGCGCAGGTCCTAATCCAGGCACTTGTCATCTCCCGTCTGGATTACTGCAACTCGCTGTTGGCTGGGCTCCCTGCCTGTGCCATTAAACCCCTACAACTCATCCAGAACGCCGCAGCCCGTCTGGTGTTCAACCTTCCCAAGTTCTCTCACGTCACCCCGCTCTTCCGCTCCCTCCACTGGCTTCCAGTTGAAGCTCGCATCCGCTACAAGACCATGGTGCTTGCCTACGGAGCTGTGAGGGGAACGGCACCTCAGTACCTTCAGGCTCTGATCAGGCCCTACACCCAAACAAGGGCACTGCGTTCATCCACCTCTGGCCTGCTCGCCTCCCTACCACTGCGGAAGTACAGTTCCCGCTCAGCCCAGTCAAAACTGTTCGCTGCTCTGGCACCCCAATGGCGGAACAAACTCCCTCACGACGCCAGGACAGCGGAGTCAATCACCACCTTCCGGAGACACCTGAAACCCCACCTCTCTAAGGAATACCTAGGATAGGATAAAGCAATCCTTCTGACCCCCCCCCCCCCCCCCCCCTAAAAGATTTTGATGCACTATTGTAAAGTGGCTGTTCCACTGGATGTCATAAGGTGAATGCACCAATTTGTAAGTCGCTCTGGATAAGAGCGTCTGCTAAATGACTTAAATGTAAATGTATGTAAATGTCAAGAACAGCAGCGATGCTGGGTTTTTCACTCTCAACAGTCTCCCATGTGTATCAAGAATGGTCCACCACCCGATGGACATCCAGCCAACTTGACCCAACTGTGGGAGTCAACATGGGCCAGCATCCCTGTGGAACGCTTCGATACCTTGTAAAGTCTATTCCCCGACAAATTGAGGCTGTCCTGAGGGCAAAAGGGGGTGCCACTACAATATTAGGAAGGTGTTCCTTGTTTTGTACACTCGGTGTGTTAGTCTCAGCATTATTAAGTTATGTGAAAAATGCATCAACTTACAATGCAGTAAAACCAGGGTTTAAGTTGTTAGAATGTCAGCTTCTATTGCAGTGACCCACCTTCCTGGACAGGTGAGTTTAAATTGGTATCATGGTTTAAAGTGGGTCCAGGGGTTAAATACCAGGCGTTAAAATGTTACAATATCAGAGGGAGTACGAGTGATTAAATCACAAAATTATCGAGGTATACTACAATGTGCAGTATAGTATTCTACAACAGTGATCTACAGTATAGTAATCTACAGTATACTACAGTTTACTACATAATTATATAGTAAGTACTGCAGTATTCTATTGTAAACTGTAGCATTTTTATGTGTGTTTGTGAATACCTTGAGTGTGTGTGTGTGCGTGTGTGTTTGTGGGCGTTAGTGACTTAGTCCTATGTGACGCTCTACACATTGCTTTACGTAATGAGGGGATTTTGCCTCTCCTCCATCTCCTCCTCTAATTTCTTCCTCCCTCCCTCCCTTCCTCTTCTTTCTCATTGTTGCTATCCTCCTCTTCTTCCTTCTCCTCCTCCTCTCTCTCACTCCTGTCTCTCCGAAGTCAAGCCGTGAGTTTTTGTCAGAAAGGAACAAGTGATCTAGCTCTCTCCTTTCCTCCCTTTCTCCCTCCCCTTCCGTCTCTCCCTCTCTCCCTCCCTCTCTCCCTCCCTCTCTCCCTCTCTCCCTCCCTCCCTCTCTCCCTCCCTCTCTCCCTCCCTCTCTCCCTCCCTCTCTCCCTCCCTCTCTCCCTCCCTCCCTCCCTCCCTCCCTCTCCCTCTCTCCCTCCCTCCCTCCCTCCCTCCCTCTGCTCAACATTCCTCTTTCTCCTGTTCGATCACTCCCCTCTCTCCCTCCCTCTCCCTCTCTCTCTCCCTCCCTCTCCCTCTCTCTCTCTCCCTCCCTCCCTCCCTCTGCTCAACATTCCTCTTTCTCCTGTTCGATCACTCCCCTCCCTCTCTCTCTCTCTCTCTCTCCCTTTCTCTGGTTCACACCCTCCTCTGCTCTCCCGATCAGTCTATATGTGAAGGGAGTTCCGTATGGTTACAGACTCGGCTGGTGGAAGAAGTCAAAGCAAGGTAGGGGCACACAACTCCCCCTCTCCTTTTTCCTCTCTATTTCTTCCCCTATCTCTAGTTCCCTCTTTCTTTCCCTCTCTGTCATTTCTTTGAGAAACTCAGAGATGAAGTTGTTTCCTCAGCTGTTTGAAAGACATTCTCACACTCTCTCAGCTCAGTTTATTCTCTCTCTCTCCCACTTGCTGACTCTATCTGTGTCTCTCTTAGTCACCGTGCATACATGTGCTGCATGTTGTGAGGTGATGTCTACTCTAGTATATGACGGGTCAAACCCTGTCTTTATTATCAAGTCATTTGTGATTGTGGTTTGGGTTAAATAGAGATTGTCTGTGATACAGATAGATATACTATGGCGTGTGTATGAAAGAGTGTGTGAGATACAGAGAGTGGTAGAAAGGAAGATCTTAATCTATCTGGTTTTCTCTTACAGACAGAGCACTCCTTACTGAAGGAAAAACTAAATAACTGTCGAAAAAATGTGTCAGTAAGTGTGTATGTGCACGTTCTGGCGTGTGTGTGCGCATGCACTATGAAATATTGATAGATATAGCTGGCAGCGTGGTAGTATTTAGGTGCTCTTATCTATGGCAGTGTGGTAGTTTTAGGTGCTCTTGTCTATGGCAGTGTGGTAGTTTTTAGGTGCTCTTGTCTAAGGCAGTGTGGTAGTTTTAGGTGCTCTTGTCTAAGGCAGTGTGGTAGTTTTAGGTGGTCTTGTCTATGGCAGTGTGGTAGTTTTATGTGCTGTTGTCTATGGCAGTGTGGTAGTTTTAGGTGCTCTTGTCTATGGCAGTGTGGTAGTTTTTAGGTGCTCTTGTCTAAGGCAGTGTGGTAGTTTTAGGTGCTGTTGTCCAAGGCAGTGTGGTAGTTTTAGGTGCTGTTGTCTATGGCAGTGTGGTAGTATTTAGGTGCTCTTGTCTATGGCAGTGTGGTAGTTTTAGGTGCTCTTGTCTATGGCAGTGTGATAGTTTTTAGGTGCTCTTGTCTAAGGCAGTGTGGTAGTTTAGGTGCTCTTGTCTAAGGCAGTGTGGTAGTTTTAGGTGGTCTTGTCTATGGCAGTGTGGTAGTTTTAGGTGCTGTTGTCTATGGCAGTGTGGTAGTTTTAGGTGCTCTTGTCTATGGCAGTGTGGTAGTTTTAGGTGCTCTTGTCTATGGCAGTGTGGTAGTTTTTAGGTGCTCTTGTCTAAGGCAGTGTGGTAGTTTTAGGTGCTGTTGTCCAAGGCAGTGTGGTAGTTTTAGGTGCTGTTGTCTATGGCAGTGTGGTAGTTTTAGGTGCTCTTGTCTATGGCAGTGTGATAGTTTTAGGTGCTCTTGTCTATGGCAGTGTGGTAGTTTTTAGGTGCTCTTGTCTAAGGCAGTGTGGTAGTTTTATGTGCTCTTGTCCAAGGCAGTGTGGTAGTTTTAGGTGGTCTTGTCTAAGGCAGTGTGGTAGTTTTTAGGTGCTGTTGTCTATGGCAGTGTGGTAGTTTTTGGTGCTCTTGTCTATGGCAGTATGGTAGTTTTAGGTGCTCTTGTCTATGGCAGTATGGGAGTATTTAGGTGGTCTTATCTATGGCAGTGTGGCAGGTTTTAGGTGCTCTTGTCTAAAGCAGTGCGGTAGTTGTTAGGTGCTCTTGTCTAAGGCTGTGTGGTAGTTTTAGGTGCTCTTGTCTAAGGCAATGTGATAGGTTTTACGTGCTCTTGTCTAAGGCAGTGTGGTAGTTGTTAGGGGTTTTTGTCTAAGGCAGTGTGGTAGTATTTAGGTGTTTTTTTCTAAGGCAATGTGATAGGTTTTAGGTGCTCTTGTCTAAGGCAGTGTGGTAGTTTTTAGGTGCTCTTGTCTAAAGCATTGTGGTAGTTGTTAGGTGCTCTTGTCTAAGGCAGTGTGGTAGTATTTAGGTGCTCTTGTCTAAGGCAGTGTGTTAGGTTTTAGATGCTCTTGTCTAAGGCAATGTGATAGGTTTTAGGTGCTCTTGTCTAAGGCAGTGTGGTAGTTGTTAGGTGGTTTTGTCTAAGGCAGTGTGATAGTTTTTAGGTGCTGTTGTCTATGGCAGTGTGGTAGTTTTTGGCGCTCTTGTCTAAGGCAGTGTGGTAGTATTTAGGTGTTCTTGTCTAAGGCAGTGTGATAGTTTTTAGGTGCTGTTGTCTATGGCAGTGTGGTAGTTTTTGGCGCTCTTGTCTATGGCAGTGTGGTAGTTTTTAGGTGCTGTTGTCTAAGGCAGTGTGGTAGTTTTAGGTGATCTTGTCTCTACATTTACATTTAAGTAATTTAGCAGACGCTCTTATCCAGAGCGACTTGCAAATTGATGCATTCACCTTATGATATCCAGTGGAACAACCACTTTACAATAGTGCATCTAAATCTTTTAAGGGGGGGGATAGAAGGATTACTTTATCCAATCCTAGGTATTCCTTAAAGAGGTGGGGTTTCAGGTGTCTACGGAAGGTGGTGATTGACTCCGCTGACCTGGCGTCGATGTCAGTGTGGTAGTATTTAGGTGGTCTTATCTATGGCAATGTGGAAGTTTTTAGGTGCTCTTGTCTAAGGCTGTGTGGTAGTTTTAGGTGCTCTTGTCTAAGGCAGTGTGGTAGGTTTTAGGTGCTCTTGTCTAAGGCAGTGTGGTAGTATTTAGGTGCTCTTGTCTAAGGCAGTGTGGTAGTCTTTAGGTGCTCTTGTCTAAGGCAGTGTGGTAGTATTTAGGTGCTCTTGTCTAAGGCATTCACATAGTTTTTAGGTGCTCTTGTCTAAGGCAGTGTGGTAGTTTTTAGGTGCTCTTGTCTAAGGCAGTGTGGTAGGTTTTAGGTGCTCTTGTCTAAGGCAGTGTGGCAGTATTTATTTGCTCTTGTCTAAGGCAGTGTGGCAGTATTAATTTGCTCTTGTCTAAGGCAGTGTGGTAGTTTTTAGGTGCTCTTGTCTGAGGCAGTTTGGTAGTATTTAGGTGCTCTTGTCTAAGGCAATGTGGTAGTTTTTAGGTGCTCTTGTCTAAGGCAGTGTGGTAGTATTTAGCTGCTCTTGTCTAAGGCAGTGTGGTAGTTTTTAAGTGCTTTTGTCTAAGGCAGTGTGGCAGTATTTAGGTGCTCTTGTCTAAGGCAGTGTGGTAGGTTTTAGGTGCTCTTGTCTAAGGCAGTGTGGTAGTATTTAGTTGCTCTTGTCTAAGGCAGTGTGGTAGTCTTTAGGTGCTCTTGTCTAAGGCAGTGTGTTAGGTTTTAGGTGCTCTTGTCTAAGGCAGTGTGGTAGTTGTTAGGTGGTCTTGTCTAAGGCAGTGTGGTAGTATTTAAGTATTTTTGTCTAAGGCAATGTGATAGGTTTTAGGTGCTCTTGTCTAAGGCAGTGTGGTAGTTTTTAGGTGCTCTTGTCTAAAGCATTGTGGTAGTTGTTAGGTGCTCTTGTCTAAGGCAATGTGGTAGTATTTAGGTGCTCTTGTCTAAGGCAGTGTGTTAGGTTTTAGGTGCTCTTGTCTAAGGCAATGTGATAGGTTTTACGTGCTCTTGTCTAAGGCAGTGTGGTAGTTGTTAGGTGGTTTTGTCTAAGGCAGTGTGATAGTTTTTAGGTGCTGTTGTCTATGGCAGTGTGGTAGTTTTTGACGCTCTTGTCTAAGAGCAGTGTGGTAGTATTTAGGTGTTCTTTTCTAAGGCAGTGTGATAGTTTTTAGGTGCTGTTGTCTATGGCAGTGTGGTAGTTTTTGGCGCTCTTGTCTATGGCAGTGTGGTAGTTTTTAGGTGCTGTTGTCTAAGGCAGTGTGGTAGTTTTAGGTGATCTTGTCTCTACATTTACATTTAAGTAATTTAGCAGACGCTCTTATCCAGAGCGACTTACAAATTGGTGCATTCACCTTATGATATCCAGTGGAACAACCACTTTACAATAGTGCATCTAAATCTTTTAAGGGGGGGGGGGGGGTTAGAATAATTACTTTATCCAATCCTAGGTATTCCTTAAAGAGGTGGGGTTTCAGGTGTCTCCGGAAGGTGGTGATTGACTCCGCTGACCCGGCGTCGATGTCAGTGTGGTAGTATTTAGGTGGTCTTATCTATGGCAGTGTGGCAGTTTTTAGGTGCTCTTGTCTAAGGCTGTGTGGTAGTTTTAGGTGCTCTTGTCTAAGGCTGTGTGGTAGTTTTAGGTGCTCTTGTCTAAGGCAGTGTGGTAGGTTTTAGGTGCTCTTGTCTAAGGCAGTGTGGTAGTATTTAGGTGCTCTTGTCTAAGGCAGTGTGGTAGTCTTTAGGTGCTCTTGTCTAAGGCAGTGTGTTAGGTTTTAGGTGCTCTTGTCTAAGGCAGTGTGGTAGTTGTTAGGTGGTCTTGTCTAAGGCAGTGTGGTAGTATTTAGGTGTTCTTGTCTAAGGCAGTGTGATAGTTTTTAGGTGCTGTTGTCTATGGCAGTGTGGTAGTTTTTGGCGCTCTTGTCTATGGCAGTGTGGTAGTTTTTAGGTGCTGTTGTCTAAGGCAGTTTGGTAGTTTTAGGTGCTCTTGTCTAAGGCAATGTGGTAGTTTTTAGGTGCTCTTGTCTAAGGCAGTGTGGTAGTATTTAGCTGCTCTTGTCTAAGGCAGTGTGGTAGTTTTTAAGTGCTTTTGTCTAAGGCAGTGTGGCAGTATTTAGGTGCTCTTGTCTAAGGCAGTGTGGTAGGTTTTAGGTGCTCTTGTCTAAGGCAGTGTGGTAGTATTTAGTTGCTCTTGTCTAAGGCAGTGTGGTAGTCTTTAGGTGCTCTTGTCTAAGGCAGTGTGTTAGGTTTTAGGTGCTCTTGTCTAAGGCAGTGTGGTAGTTGTTAGGTGGTCTTGTCTAAGGCAGTGTGGTAGTATTTAAGTATTTTTGTCTAAGGCAATGTGATAGGTTTTAGGTGCTCTTGTCTAAGGCAGTGTGGTAGTTTTTAGGTGCTCTTGTCTAAAGCATTGTGGTAGTTGTTAGGTGCTCTTGTCTAAGGCAATGTGGTAGTATTTAGGTGCTCTTGTCTAAGGCAGTGTGTTAGGTTTTAGGTGCTCTTGTCTAAGGCAATGTGATAGGTTTTACGTGCTCTTGTCTAAGGCAGTGTGGTAGTTGTTAGGTGGTTTTGTCTAAGGCAGTGTGATAGTTTTTAGGTGCTGTTGTCTATGGCAGTGTGGTAGTTTTTGACGCTCTTGTCTAAGAGCAGTGTGGTAGTATTTAGGTGTTCTTGTCTAAGGCAGTGTGATAGTTTTTAGGTGCTGTTGTCTATGGCAGTGTGGTAGTTTTTGGCGCTCTTGTCTATGGCAGTGTGGTAGTTTTTAGGTGCTGTTGTCTAAGGCAGTGTGGTAGTTTTAGGTGATCTTGTCTCTACATTTACATTTAAGTAATTTAGCAGACGCTCTTATCCAGAGCGACTTACAAATTGGTGCATTCACCTTATGATATCCAGTGGAACAACCACTTTACAATAGTGCATCTAAATCTTTTAAGGGGGGGGGGGGGGGGTTAGAATAATTACTTTATCCAATCCTAGGTATTCCTTAAAGAGGTGGGGTTTCAGGTGTCTCCGGAAGGTGGTGATTGACTCCGCTGACCCGGCGTCGATGTCAGTGTGGTAGTATTTAGGTGGTCTTATCTATGGCAGTGTGGCAGTTTTTAGGTGCTCTTGTCTAAGGCTGTGTGGTAGTTTTAGGTGCTCTTGTCTAAGGCTGTGTGGTAGGTTTTAGGTGCTCTTGTCTAAGGCAGTGTGGTAGGTTTTAGGTGCTCTTGTCTAAGGCAGTGTGGTAGTATTTAGGTGCTCTTGTCTAAGGCAGTGTGGTAGTCTTTAGGTGCTCTTGTCTAAGGCAGTGTGTTAGGTTTTAGGTGCTCTTGTCTAAGGCAGTGTGGTAGTTGTTAGGTGGTCTTGTCTAAGGCAGTGTGGTAGTATTTAGGTGCTCTTGTCTAAGGCAGTGTGATAGTTTTTAGGTGCTGTTGTCTATGGCAGTGTGGTAGTTTTTGGCGCTCTTGTCAAGGCAGTGTGGTAGTATTTAGGTGTTCTTGTCTAAGGCAGTGTGATAGTTTTTAGGTGCTGTTGTCTATGGCAGTGTGGTAGTTTTTGGCGCTCTTGTCTACGGCAGTGTGGTAGTTTTTAGGTGCTGTTGTCTAAGGCAGTGTGGTAGTTTTAGGTGCTCTTGTCTAAGGCAATGTGATAGGTTTTAGGTGCTCTTGTCTAAGGCAGTGTGGTAGTTTTAAGGTGCTATTGTCTAAAGCAGTGTGGTAGTTTTATGTGCTCTTGTCTATAGCAGTGTGGTAGTATTTAGGTGCTCTTGTCTAAGGCATTCACATAGTTTTTAGGTGCTCTTGTCTAAGGCAGTGTGGTTGTTTTTAGGTGCTCTTGTCTAAGGCAATGTGGTAGTTTTTAGGTGCTCTTGTCTAAGGCAGTGTGGTAGTATTTAGCTGCTCTTGTCTAAGGCAGTGTGGTAGTTTTTAAGTGCTTTTGTCTAAGGCAGTGTGGTAGTATTTAGGTGCTCTTGTCATAGGCAGTGTGGTAGTTTTTAGGTGCTCTTTTCTAAGGCAGTGTGGCAGTATTTATTTGCTCTTGTCTTGCTCTTGTCTAAGGCAGTGTGGTAGTAGAGCCATGATGTGACCACACTCTGTAGGGACTGATAGGGTTACTTCTGTGGCAAAGACATCTCGCTGTGTGCCTATACCCCACCGCTGACTCGCTGTTGGGGCTTGCGTGTTAGCAGCCGTGTAGGTGTCTGTGTGTGTGTGTGTGTGTGTGTGTGTGTGTGTGTGTGTGTGTGTGTGTGTGTGTGTGTGTGTGTGTGTGTGTGTGTGTGTGTGTGTGTGTGTGCGTGTCTTTCCATTTAAGCAATGGAAAGTGCGTCTACAATCTGTTTATACGTACTAACTCATATTAGAGGAGTGCTACTTCCCCTCCTCCCTCCCATTGTTCCTCCTTTCCCTGGGCAGGTAGTACAATGGATTGGTGTCAGTCCGAGCGATGGAAAGGGCAGGAAGCAGAAGAGAGCAGAACCCAAAGAGAACTTCAACGAGGTAGGAGCCCCTTTAAATAGACCTCTATCTCACGCTCTCATGGTCTCAGTGTGTTCTGTCTGTCAGACACACTGCTTCCTAGTGGACTCTTGCTAAGGCTGTCTGCTCTCTCTCTCTTTCTCTCTCTTTCTCTGTCCCTCTCTCTGTGGAAGTGTACGTGCGAACATGTGTGCATGCATGCGTGTGTGAATGCCTTTACATAATCTGCATGTCACTGGGTTTTGGGCCAAGGTCAGGTATCAGGATCAGGGATTAGAGGTCAGAGATTAGCTGAGGTCAGAGTGTGTGTTAATGAGGAATACCCTCATTATTCCCTCCTTCCCTCAAGGACAACACACACACACCTGCATCACTAATGAGCAAGAACCAATCTATGACCAACCGAGGGTTAGGAACCTTCAGCCTATATTTCCTGCCTGAGATAATGAACCTCATGGGTTAGCTGCTACTGACCATTTTAAATGGAGGCTTTAGCTTGTCACAATATAGTATAAAACAATATAGTTTAAAAACTTGTAGCCCTGGTTTTCCTGAAAAGAAAATGGTAAAACTCTTCATTGTGAGGCTAAATATACTGAGTGTACAAAACATTATGAACACATGCTCTTTCCATGATAGACTGACCAGGTGAATCCAGATGAAATCTATGATCACTAAATGATGTCACTTGTTAAACCCACTTCAATCATTGTAGGTAAAGGGGAGGAGACAGGTTAAAGAAGGATTTTTAAGCCTTGAGACAATTGAGACATGGATTGTGGATGTGCGGAATTCAGAAGGTGAATGGGCAAGACAAAACATGTAAGTGCCTTTGAACGGGGTATGGTAGTAGGTATCAGGTGCACCGGTTTGAGTGTGTCAAGAACTGCAACGCTACTGGGTCAATAGTTTCCTGTGTATGTCAAGAATGTTCCACCATCCAAAGGACATCCAACCAACTTGACACAACTGTGGGAAGCATTGGAGTCAACATGGGCCAGCATCCCTGTGAACACTTTTGAGACCTTGTAGAGACCATTCCCCGAATAATTGAGGCTGTTCTGAGGGCAAAAGGAAGGGGACCTCAATAGTAGGAAGGTGTTCCTAATGTTTTGTACACTCAGTGTTTGTCAACGTGTGTCAAATTTGTACGTTGTAAGTTAACGTCACTTTGTGTGTGTGTAATTAGTTCAACAGCCATTTTTGCAGGTAAGATGCCCAAATAATAATTTCTAGTTGAATGAACATATGAGACAATTTGAGCAAACACATGATTTTAAATTGACTGAATTTCTGCCTAGGGTTTCTCATTTTGGAGCTAAAGTTAGGCCAACTAAAAATGTTAAGTTCAGGTAGCACTTTGACCGAAAAGTTGAGTTTACAAAAAAGAAGCTGTCGAACCAGTTAATTAATAATATTTACAGTTGAAGACGGAAGTTTACATACACTTAGGTTGGAGTCATTAAAACTCGTTTTTCAACCACTCCACACATTTCTTGTTCACAAACTATAGTTTTGGCAAGTTAGTTAGGACATCTACTTTGTGCATGACACAAGTAATTTTTCCAACAATTGTTTACAGACAGATTATTTCACTTATAATTCTTTGTATCACAATTCCAGTGGGTAAGAAGTTTACATACACTAAGTTGACTGTGCCTTTTAACAGCTTGGAAAATTCCAGAAAATTATGTCATGGCTTTAGATGCTTTTGATAGGCTAATTGACATCATTTGAGTCAATTGGAGGTGTACTTGTGGATGTTTTTCAAGGCCTACCTTCAAACTCAGTGCCTCTTTGCCTGACATCATGGGAAAATCAAAAGAAATCAGCCAAGACCTCAGAAAAGAAAATTGCAGACCTCCACAAGTCTGGTTCATCCTTGGGAACAATTTCCAAATGCCTGAAGGTACCACGTTCATCTGTGCAAACAATAGTACGCAAGTATAAACACCATGGGACCACGCAGCCGTCATACCTCTCAGGAAGGAGACTCGTTCTGTCTCCTAGGGATGAAGGTACTTTGGTGCAAAAAATGCTAATCAATCCCAGAACAACAGCAAAGGACCTTGTGAAGATGCTGTAGGAAACAGGTACAGAACTATCTATATCCACAGTAAAACGAGTCCTATATTGACGTAACCTGAAAGGCCACTCAGCAAGGAAGAAGGAACTATTGGATATAAGAGCAACGTCAACTTACCAACATTACGACCAGGAAGACTTTGCCGAAGCGGATCCTCTGTTTGGTCCACCACCCAGGACAATACATCGGATCCCAGCAGGCGACCCAAAACAACAGCGCCGCAGAAGGGGCTGACGGAGCGGTCTTCTGGTCAGGCTCCCTAGATGGGCACATTGCCCACCACTCCCGGGTATACTACTAGCCAATGCTCAGTTTCTTGACAGCAAGGTAGACGAAATCCGAGCAGGGGTTGCCTTTCAGAGAGACATCAGAGATTGTAACATTCTCTGTTTCACGGAAACATGGCTCACTCGCAATACGTTATCAGAGTTGGTACAGCCACCTGGTTTCTTCATGCATCGCGCCGACAGAAACAAACATCTCTCTGTTAAGAAGAAGGGCGGGGGTGTATGCCTTATGATTAACGAGTCGTGGTGTGATCATAACAACATACAGGAACTCAAGTCCTTTTGTTCACATGACCTAGAATTCCTTACAATCAAATGCCGACCGCATTATCTACCAAGAGAATTCTTGATTATAATCACAGTCGTGTACATCCCCCAAGCAGACACCTCAATGGCCCTGAAAGAACTTAATTGGACTCTATGTAAACTGGAAACCACATATCCTGAGGGTGCATTTATTGTAGCTGGGGATTTTAACAAAACTAATCTGAAAACAAGGCTCCCTAAATTTTATCAGCATATCGAATGCGTGACCTGGGCTGGAAAAATTCTGGATCATTGTTACTCTAACTTCCGGAACGCATACAAAGCCCTCCCTCGCCCTCCTTTCGGCAAATCTGACCACGACTCCATCTTGTTGCTCCCAGACTACAGACAGAAACTAAAACAGGAAACGCCCATGCTCAGGTCTGTTCAACGCTGGTCTGACCAATCTGATTCCACGCTTCAAGATTACTTCGATCACGTGGACTGGGATATGTTCCAGATAGCGTCGAACAACAACATTGATGTATACGCTGATTCGGTGAGTGAGTTTATCGGCAAGTGCATCGATGATGTTGTACCCACGGTGACAATTTAAACTTTCCCCAACCAGAAACCGTGGATTGATGGCAGCATTCGCCCAAAACTGAAAGCGCGAACCACTGCTTTTAATCATGGCAAGGCGACCGGAAACATGACCGAATACAAAACAGTGTATTGCCTCCGCAAGGCAATCAAACAAGCTAAGCGTCAGTATAGAGACAAAGTAGAGTCACAATTCAAAGGCTCAGACACGAGAGGTATGTGGCAGGGTCCACAGTCAGTCACGGACTACAAAAAGAAAACCAGCCAAGTCGCGGACCCGATGTCTTGCTCCCAGACAAATTAATCAACAATGCTCGCTTTGAGGACAATACAGTGCCACCGACATGGCCCGCTACCAAAACCTGCGGACTCTCCCTCACCGCAGCCAACGTGAGTAAAACATTTAAACGTGTTAAACCTCGCAGGGCTGCCGGCCCAGACGGCATCAATAGCCGCGTCCTCAGAGCATGCGCAGACCAGCTGGCTGGTGTGTTTCCGGACATATTCAATCAATCCCTATCCCAGTCTACTGTTCCCACATGCTTCAAGAGGTCCACCATTGTTCCTGTTCCCAAGAAAGCTAAGCTACCTGAGCTAAACTGGTAGCAGGTATATCTCTCTGGTCACCCCCAAAGCCAATTCCTCCTTTGGCTGCCTCACATTCCAGTTCTCTGCTGCCAATGACCGGAACGAACTACAAAAATCTCTGAAACTGGAAACACTCATCTCCCTCACTAGCTTTAAGAACCAGCTGTCAGAGCAGCTCACAGATTACTGCACCTGTACATAGCCCATCTATAATTTAGCCCAAACAACTACCTCTTCCCCTACTGTATTTATTTATATATTTTGCTCCTTTGCACCCCATTATTTCTATTTCTACTTTGCACATTCTTCCACTGCAAATCTACCATTCCAGTGTTTTACTTGCTATATTGTATTTACCTTGCCACCATGGCCTTTTTTTGCCTTTACCTCCCTTATCTCACCTCATTTGCCCACATTGTATATAGACTTATTTTTCTACTGTATTATTGACTGTATGTTTGTTTTACTCCGTATGTAACTATGTGTTGTTGTGTGTGTCGAACTGCTTTGCTTTATA
The DNA here is from genome assembly GCF_029448725.1 of Salvelinus fontinalis. Classification (NCBI taxonomy): domain Eukaryota; kingdom Metazoa; phylum Chordata; class Actinopteri; order Salmoniformes; family Salmonidae; genus Salvelinus; species Salvelinus fontinalis. The sequence continues at coordinate 31,577,460 of NC_074692.1, read as the reverse complement.
TTGGCCAGGTCACAATTGTAAATGAGAACTTGTTCTCAACTTGCCTACCTGGTTAAATAAAGGTGAATTAAAAAATAAAATAAATATACTAGCTAAGGTACCTGACCTTTATCTTGGCCAGGTCGCAGTTGTAAATGAGAACTTGTTCTCAACTAGCCTACCTGGTTAAATAAAGGTGAAATAAAAAATAAATAAAATAAATAAACGACTATCGCCCTGTAGAACTCACTTCCGTCATCATGAAGTGCTTTGAGAGACTAGTCAAGGATCATATCACCTCCACACTACCTGATACGCTAGACCCACTCCAATTTGCTTACCGCCCCAATAGGTCCACAGACAACGCAATCGCAATCACACAGCCCTAACCCATCTGGACAAGAGGAATACCTATGTAAGAATGCTGTTCATCGGCTACGGCTCAGTATTTAACACTATAGTACCCTCCAAACTCGTCTGGGTCTCGACCCCGCCCTGTGCAACTGGGTCCTGGACTTTCTGACGGGCCGCCCCCAGGTGGCGAGGGTAAGAAACAACATCTCCACCCCGCTGATCCTCAACACTGGGGCCCCTCAAGGGTGCTTTCTCAGCCCTCTCCTGTACTCCCTGTTCACCCATGACTGTGTGGCCATGCACACCTCCAACTCAATCATCAAGTTTGCAGACGACACTACAGTGGTAGGCTTGATTACCAACAACGACGAGACGGCCTACAGGGAGGAGGTGAGGGCTCTCGGAGTGTGGTGTCAGGAAAATAACCTCACACTCAACGTCAACAAAACAAAGGAGATGATTGTGGACTTCAGGAAACAGCAGAGGGAGCACCCCATATGCACATCGACAGGACAGTGGTGGAGAAGGTGGAACGTTTTAAGTTCCTCGGTCTGCACAACGCATCACCGGTGCAAACTATCTACCCTCCAGGACACCTACACCACCCGTTGTCACAGGAAGGCCAAAAAGATCATCAAGGACAACAGCCACCCGAGCCACTGCCTGTTCACCCCGCTATCATCCAGAAGGCGAGGTCAGTACAGGTGCATCAAAGCTGGGACTGAGAGACTGAAAAACAGCTTCTATCTCAAGGCCATCAGACTGTTAAACAGCCATCACTAACATTGAGTGGCTGCTGCCAACATACTGACTCAACTCTAGCCACTTTAATAATTAATAATTGGATGTAATAAATGTATCACTAGTCACTTTAAACAATGCCACTTTATATAATGTTTACATACCCTACATTACTCATCTAATATGTATATACTGTACTGTATACCATCTACTGCATCTTGCCTTTGCCATTGTGTGTATAAGGTAGTTGTGCAATTGTTGAAAGGAGTGTGCAAGGAGTTCTACAAACCTAACTCAGTTACACCAGCTCTGTCAGGAAGATTGGGCCAAAATTCACCCAACTCATTGTGAAAGAATAGCCAATTACTGCCTGCTTGGCAATGCACAGAGAGGGGAAGGAGAGGAGAAAAAAGGTAGAGGAGATAACAGGAAGTGTAGAGAAGACGGGGGATGAAAGATGTGGAGAGGTGATATTAGAGAGGGTGGGAAGAGAAAGGTGAAGGGGCAGAGAAAATAGGAGAAAAGGGGTGAGAGAGAAGTGCCTAGATGGTAGTGGAGTAGGAGGAGAAAAGGATGAGAGAATGGAAGAGACAAGATGAGACGAGACAATTGGACGTCTGTCCAACTATTACCATCAAGTAGGGTTGGGCTTTGCCAGGGGGTTGTGGACATGGGTTGTAGACAGGGGTGGTGGATGGATGGAATCCCATGACTCCAGATCAGAAGGTTGTGTGTTTGATCCCAGTGGTGAACACTTGTTTTGTATTTTTTGGTTGTAACCCTATTCCAAACCTAAACCGTTACCTTAACCATTCAGAATGAGTGCCTAAATGTAATGTTTTAACCATATCCAAAACCGTAACCCTTAATTTGGAGCTACTTCACAATTTGACATTTTTAAAATGGAATGATACTGAGCAGGAGGAGTCAACCCAGGGAGTCAAAAATACTTTGGAGCAACTTAGAAATTTTACATTTGAAGAAATGTGGATAAGTGTCTAATTCTGTAGTGAGAGCTTGTTGATTACGTCATAGATGATTAGTGGTCTGTAAACGCACACGCACGCACACGCACGCGCACGCACACACGCGCACACACACACACACACACACACACACACACACACACACACACACACACACACACACACACACACACACACACACACACACACACACACACACACACACACACACACACACACACACAGAGGCCTTAAATGAGGGTTGCTTTAATAGAGCCAGAATGTATTACCTCTTTCCTTGCTTTTGTGTGTGTCTAGTTATATATGTGTCTGTTTCTGTCTGTATGTGTGGGTGTGTGTATCAGGGGTCTGCTGAAGGATATTGTCATGCTCTCATGGTAATGGGCCTCATTTTGTTCTCATTTTCATCTGTGGTCGCTGTAATGAGGGTCTGTCTGCCCCTGCTAATCAGCCCAGGAAACCCTGTAGGCAGAGGCAGTCTGGGTCCGGCGGGCAGCGGCTTTTTTGGCCGTCATCCCAGTCTCAGACATTCTCCAGATGATGTGGACGATTTTGTACTAGCCCAACACTAAAACACCTGACTCAACTTATAGACGGATAGATTATAATCACCAAGCCCTTGATTAGTGAAATCAGGTGTGTGAGAGCTGGGCTGGAACAAAAGCCTGCATCCCATGAATTGGGATGTTCTGTTTTGCTTGTCTGTGGAGCGTCTCCTTGCTGTACACTGCATGGGGAAAAGGGGAAAAAGGGTGAAATGAGTCTGCAAGCAGCACAATATCACACAATATCACACAATATCACCTGATTCACATCAAGGTGACGGCATGTCCTTTAACTCAAATCACTAATCACAGTTTACAGGTTGCGATAGCAACAGGCACAACGCATATCGGTCCCCTCCCTCGGCTGCCTCCTGAAGTCAAGTCAACAGTGACTGTACCACTTCCTGGGTCTAAAAGTACCAGATGAATATAAGCCTACCTCTCACTCTGATAGTCTTGCTGGAATTGCAGCCATATTGCTTACATCTGTCCAATACAGAACTACACAGGTGCCTAGGAGGTAGTTGGGGGAATGGGGAAGGGCGTTAGACAGTTAAGATGAAATTGGCAGGATTTTTTGATAATCAAAGAAAAAATTGTCGCATCTTCATTCTTGTTGTGGTTTACTTTGACTGCTGTTCACCTATATATGACCAAACTTCACCTCTGTAGACTAGGAAACTCCGCCCCACCTCTCATTGCAGTTGAGATGCCTGAGAGCAGTCCATCAAACATCTGTTATTCCTTCACTCGTCACCCCCTCTCTCTTTTCCTCTCAGTCCATCCAAGCTCACCAGGATCTGGATTAGAGTGTGATTTATTGGGGGGGGGGGGGGGGCATTTAAGGAAATGGCTGTTTCCGTTCAGACCTCATCTCAGATAATTTGGTAGCAGTGGTAGGATTTGGAAATGGAAGAGGAGCGAGTGTGTGCGCGTGCGTGCTCCATTAGTCTAACATTGATTCACCTCTGCATCAGGCTGTGTGGAAGCCTACTAAAGTGTATGTGGTCTGCTGCTAGGCCAGTTAGGACCGCTTACTGGCTAGAAACCTCTGATTAAAATCACTATGATGTCTGCTGGACACACACGCACGCACGCACACACACGCACACGCACACACACACACACACACACACACACACACACACACACACACACACACACACACACACACACACACACACACACACACACACACACACACACACACACAGTGTTATTGGGTTGTGTTGTCAAGGATACATGCACCATCTTCATCGACCTGGCCAAGGTTTTCGACTCTGTCAATCAACGTGTTCTCATCGGCAGACTCAACAACCTTGGCTTCTCAAATGACTGCCTCGCCTGGTTCACCAACTACTTCTCAGATGGAGTTCAGTGTGTCAAATCGGAGGGCCTGTTGTCCGGACCTCTGGCTGTCTCTATGGGGGTACCACAGGGTTCAATTCTCGGGCCGACTCTCTTCTCTGTGTATATCAACGATGACGCTCTTGCTGCGGGGGAATTCCTTGATCCACCTCTACGCAGACGACACCATTCTGTATACATCTGGCCCTTCTTTGGACTCTGTGTTAACCTGTCTAGGATCAGCGTGGCGCTAGCGGCACACCCCCCCCCCCCCACTGAAAAACCAGTGCCGCGAAATTCAAAAAAAATATTTTTTTAAAATATTTAACTTTCACACATTAAAGTCCAATACAGCTAATGAAAGACACAGATCTTATGAATCCAGTCAACATTTCCGATTTTTAAAATGTTTTACAGGGAAGACACAATATGTAAAGATGTACATCTATTACCTAAAAACACATTAGCATAATCCACCATCTTTTATTTGTCCACCAACACCAGTAGCCATCACCAATTCGGCTAAACTAAGATATTTATAGCCCCTAACCAACAAAAAAACTCATTAGATGACAGTCTGATAACATATTTATGGTATGGGATAGGTTTTGTTAGAAAAAAGTGCATATTTCAGGTATATGGCATAGTTTACAATTGCACCCACCATCACAAATGGACTAGAATAATTACAATGAGCAACGTGTTTACCTAACTACTAATCATCAAACATTTCGTAAAAATACACAGCATACACGAATCGAAAGACACAGATCCTGTGAATACAGACAATATTTCAGATTTTCTAAGTGTCTTACAGCGAAAACACAATAAATCGTTATATTAGCTTAGCACATAGCAATTAGCAGCCCAGCATTGATTCTAGCCAAAGTGAGCGATAAAAGTCAACATCGCCAAAAGATATTAATTTTTTCACTAACCTTCTCAGAATTCTTCCGATGACACTCCTGTAACATCACATTACAACATGCATATACAGTTTGATCGAAAATGTTTATATTTAGCCACCAAAATCATGGTTAGACAATGTGAAATGTAGACAAGCTGGTAAAGAAAACGTCCTTGCGCCACTTAGACAGTGATCTACTCTTATACATAAATACTCATAAACGTGACTAAAAAATATAGGGTGGACAGGGATTGATAGACAATTTAATTCTTAATACAATTGCGTTATTACATTTTTTAATTTATCCTTACTTTTCAATACAGTTTGCGCCAAGCGAAGCTACGTCAAAAAACATGGCGTCCTAAGCCACTAAAATGTTTCGACAGAAACACGATTTATCATAATAAAAATGTCCTACCTTGAGCTGTTCTTCCATCAGTATCTTGGGCAAAGGATCCTTTCTTGGGAGAAATCGTCTTTTGGTGGAAAGCTGTCCTCTTGCCATGTGGAAATGTCAACTGAGTTCGGGATGAACTGAAAAGCATGCCCAACTTTTCACATCGTTGCAAAAATAAATGTCCCAAAATCGCACTAAACGGATATAAATTGCTATAAAACGCTTTAAATTAACTACCTTATGATGTTTTTAACTCCTATAACGAGTGAAAAGATGACCGGAGAAATATAACAGGCTAAACTAACGCTTGGAACAGGAGAGGGTCGGTGTCTTCCACGCGCGTTACGCAGCAAGAAAAGACTTGCTAGCTAAAGGTTTTTTTCATTTGTAGGGCCTGTGAACGAGCAATCGAGCCCGTTGGAATCGTCATCACGTAAAGGCATCCAGGGGAAGACGTAAGAAGTGTCCGTATAGTCATAGCAACGACAGTGCCCTTTTAAATGACTTCAGAAAAGTGGCCAACATTTCTCAAATCTGACTCCATGTCAGGGAAATTGCTGTAGAATGGGCTCTGTTCCACTTAGAGACAAAATTTCAACTCCTATAGAAACTATAGACTGTTTTCTATCCAATAATAATAATAATATGCATATTGTACGATCAAGGATTTTGTGGGAAGCCGTTTAAAAAATTAGCCACATTAGCATAAATAGTCTAAACAGCGCCCCCATCCCCAACAGGTTAACAAACCTCCAAACGAGCTTCAACACCATACAACACACCTTCCGTGGCCTCCAACTGCTCTTAAACGGTAGTAAAACTAAATGCATGCTTTTCAACCGGTTGCTGCCTACACCCGCCTGCCCGACTAGCATCACTACTCTGGACAGTTCTGACTTAGATACAGTGGGGCAAAAAAGTATTTAGTCAGCCACCAATTGTGCAAGTTCTCCCAGTTAAAAAGATGAGAGAGGCCTGTAATTTTCATCATAGGTACACTTCAACTATGACAGACAAAATGAGAAGAAAAAAATCCAGAAAATCACATTGTAGGATTTTTAATGAATTTATTTGCATATTATGGTGGAAAATAAGTATTTGGTCACCTACAAACAAGCAAGATTTCTGGCTCTCACAGACCTGTATGTCACGATCGTCTTGCTGTGAGAGATTGGACCAAGGCGCAGCGTGTGCAAAATACATCTTCTTTATTAAAAGAAGAGAGAAACAAACAAGAAACGAACAACTATAAACGAACTAAACAAAATAACAAAACTGACGACCGTGAAGCTAAACAGACATATAGTGCTGACACAAACACTACACATAGACATACCTAGACACATTCACTCAACCATAGACATACCTAGAAACATTCACTCAACACAAACTCATACACTACACCCAACAGCCCCTTTACCATATAACCACCCAAAACGACAAAACACAAACATTCCCCATGTCACACCCTGACCTACCTAAAAATAATAATGAAAACAAAGAATACTAAGGCCAGGGTGTGACATAACCCCCCCTTAAGGTGCGAACTCCGGGCGCACCAGCATAAAGTCTAGGGGAGGGTCTGGGTGGGTGTCTGTCCACGGTGGCGGCTCTGGCACTAGCCGTGGTCCCCACCCCACCATAGTCACTACCCGCTTTCGTAGCCTCCTCCAAATGACCACCCTCCAACTTAACCCCACTGGATTAAGGGGTAGTACCTGACTAAGGGGCAGTACCGGACTAAGGGGCAGCACCCGGATAAGGGGCAGCACCCGGATAAGGGGCAGCACCCGGATAAGGGGCAGCACCCGGATAAAGGGCAGCACCCGGATAAGGGGCAGCACCCGGATAAGGGGCAGCACCCGGATAAGGGGCAGCACCCGGATAAGGGGCAGCACCCGGATAAGGGGCAGTACCAGGATAAGGGGCAGCACCAGGATAAGGGGCAGCACCAGGATAAGGGGCAGCACCAGGATAAGGGGCAGCACCGGACTAAGGGGCAGCACCGGACTAAGGGACGGATCCTGGCTGGATGGCGGATCCTGGCTGGCGGATCCTGGCTGGATGATGGCTCTGGCGGATCCTGGCTGGATGACGGCTCTGGCGGATCCTGGCTGGATGACGGCTCTGGCGGATCCTGGCTGGATGACGGCTCTGGCGGATCCTGGCTGGATGACGGCTCTGGCGGATCCTGGCTGGATGGCGGCTCTGGCGGATCCTGGCTGGATGGCGGCTCTGGCGGATCCTGGCTGGATGGCGGCTCTGGCGGATCCTGGCTGGATGGCGGCTCTGGCGGATCCTGGCTGGATGACGGCTCTGGGGGATCCTGGCTGGATGACGGCTCTGGCGGATCCTGGCGGGATGACGGATCTGGCTGCTCATGGCTGGCTGACGGATCTAACTGCTCATGGCTGGCTGACGGATCTGGCTGCTCATGGCTGGCTGACGGATCTGGCTGCTCATGGCTGGCTGACGGATCTGGCTGCTCATGGCTGGCTGACGGATCTGGCTGCTCATGGCTGGCTGACAGATCTGGCTGCTCATGGCTGGCTGACGGATCTGGCTGCTCATGGCTGGCTGACGGATCTGGCTGCTCATGGCTGGCTGACGGATCTGGCTGCACATGGCTGGCTGGCGACTCTGGCAGATCCTGTCTGGTTGGCGGCTCTGGAAGATCCTGTCTGGTTGGCGGCTCTGGCAGATCCTGTCTGGTTGGCGGCTCTGGCAGATCCTGTCTGGTTGGCGGCTCTGGCAGATCCTGTCTGGTTGGCGGCTCTGGCAGATCCTGTCTGGTTGGCGGCTCTGGCAGATCCTGACGGATGAATGGCTCTAGCGGCTCCTGACTGACGAACGGTTCTGACGGCTCGGGACAGACGGGCGGCTCTAATGGCTCGGGGCAGACGGATGGCTCAGATGGCGCTGGGTAGACGGATGGCTCAGATGGCGCTGGGTAGACGGATGGCTCAGATGGCGCTGGGCAGACGGATGGCTCAGATGGCGCTGGGTAGACTGATGGTCAGATGGCACTTGGCAGACGGGTGGCTCAGATGGCGCTTGGCAGACGGGCAGTTCAGGCACCGCTGTGCAGACGGCAGACTCTGGCCGGCTGAGGCGCACTGTAGGCCTGGTGCGTGGTGCCGGAACTGGTGTTACCGGGCTGGGAACACGCACCTTCAGGCTAGTGCGGGGAGAAGGAACAGGGCATACTGGACCCTGAAGACGCACATTAGGCCTAGTGCGTGGTGCCGGAACTGGTGGTACCGGGCTGGGGACGTGCATCTCAGGGCTAGTGCGGGGAGCAGCAACAGGACGCACAGGACTCTGGGGACACACAGGAGGCTTGGTGCGTGGTGTAGGCACCGGTGGCAAAGGGCTGGAGACACGCACCATAGGGCTAGTGCGTGGAGGAGGCACTGGTGGTACTGGGTCGGGGCGGGGAGGTGGCGCCGGAAATTCCGGACCGTGCAGGCGTACTGGCTCCCTTGAGCACTGAGCCTGCCCAACCTTACCTGGTTGTATGCTCCCCGTCGCCCGACCAGTGCGGGGAGGTGGAATAACCCGCACCGGGCTATGTTGGCGAACCGGGGACACCATGCGTAAGGCTGGTGCCATGTAAGCCGGCCCGAGGAGTCGCACTGGTGACCAGATGAGTTGGGCCGGCTTCATGACATCCGGCTCAACGCTCAATCTAGCCCGGCCGATACGTGGAGCTGGAATGTACCGAACCGGGCTATGCACACGTACAAGAGACACCATGCGCTTTACTGCGTAACACGGTGTCTGCCCGTACTCTCGCTCTCCACGGTAAGTACAGGGAGTAGGCGCAGGTCTCCTACCTGACTTCGCCACACTCCCTTTAAGGCCCCCCCCAATAAATTTTTGGGTTGTACTCACGGGCTTCCAGCCTTGCTTCCGTGCTGCCTCCTCATATCGCCTCCTCTCGGCTTTAGCTGCCTCCAGCTCTTCACGAGGGAGCCGATATTCTCCCGGTTGTGCCCAAGGTCCCTTACCATCCAGTATCTCCTCCCATGTCCATGAATCCTGTGTAGGTGGGTTCTGTTGCCGCTTGACACGCCGCTTGGTCCTAGATTGGTGGGTAATTCTGTCATGATCGTCTTGCTGTGAGAGATTGGACCAAGGCGCAGCGTGTGCAAAATACATCTTCTTTATTAAAAGAAGAGAGAAACAAACAAGAAACGAACAACTATAAACGAACTAAACAAAATAACAAAACTGACGACCGTGAAGCTAAACAGACATATAGTGCTGACACAAACACTACACATAGACATACCTAGACACATTCACTCAACCATAGACATACCTAGAAACATTCACTCAACACAAACTCATACACTACACCCAACAGCCCCTTTACCATATAACCACCCAAAACGACAAAACACAAACATTCCCCATGTCACACCCTGACCTAACTAAAATAATAATGAAAACAAAGAATACTAAGGCCAGGGTGTGACACTGTAACTTCTTTAAGAGGCTCCTCTGTCCTCCACTCGTTACCTGTATTAATGGCACCTGTTTGAACTTGTTATCAGTATAAAAGACACCTGTCCACAACCTCAAACAGTCACACTCCACACTCCACTATGGCCAAGACCAAAGAGCTGTCAAAGGACACCAGAAACAAAATTGTAGACCTAAATTGCAATTACTTCGCTACTATGGCCTATTTATTGCCTTATCTCCTTACTCCATTTGCACACACTGTATATAGATTTTTCTATTGTGTAAATGACTGTACTTTTGTTTATCCCACGTGTAACTCTGTGTTGTTATTTTTGTCGCACTGCTTTGCTTTATCTTGGCCAGGTCGCAGTTGTAAATGAGAACTTGTTCTCAACTGGCCTACCTTGTTGAATAAAGATGAAATAAAAAATAAATAAAAAACATTTACAGGCTTTGGTGGATATCAGTTAAAGCCTGGGTTGTGATTTGGACAATAGAAGCGCAACTTCAACTTCCATACATTACTGTATCATTGTCTCATGTCAGATGGCGTCACTCCTCCCGATGCTCCTTCCTCAACCAATCTGTCTTGTAGGACGTGGAACTCTTATTCAAATTTCAATGTTGAGTATGCGCCATTCAAAAAATGTAAACATAGTTCCTAATTTTGGATATTACTGCACTCTCGTACGACTCTCACTGAAATAGGCAGAATGACCATCTAACTAAATTATTACAAACATTGTGAAAGTGATTTAATAGTTTACAATCGTGAGAAAATAAAAACAAACCAGTGGCTATCTCCTGCACAAATTCTGTGCCAGGACGTTGGTCGCCAGTGCAGTGACTTAATCAGCTGTTTAGCTAACTGTTATAGCTAGCTAGCTTACTGAGATACCTAGCTAGCTAGTAGGCTAGCTCTTCCTTCACTGACATAAAACGTGTGCTTAGCCGGTTTAAGAGAATTATTAAGAGAATTTGACTGATATCAGGAATCAGTCCGATGATCACCATGTTTTTCCATGATCTTATCATTTAGTCAGCTGAGCACAGCAGCTGACTGAGGAGGCTACTGCAATGACTCGTGGGAGAAGAAAAGCTGCTTCAGGAAAACTCATAATGTAAGCGTTAGCACTACTAGCTACAGTAGCTTGCTAGCTAGCTATTGTTGGAAGATTCAACATTGTGTGCAGCACTAAGTAGGTAGCTGGTTGGTTAGCAGTATCGTTTCAGTCAAAATGCTTTCAGTGACTGGCTCAATGTTCAGCACATTTATGCTAGCTTTCGTGCCCGTAATCAAACTTCAGAAATACAGCTAATTGAAGCACAATAATCCTTAGCTAGATGTGAAATGGGGCAACTAAGACTTCCTCATCAAAAAAACATACATTGTTTTAGCTTAGATTAATTCAAACAATTTTGAAGCGGAAATTGACGATTTCACTTAGGGAATATTTTCAGAATGATACAGCTGCCCATTGTAGCCTGACAACTTTTGGACTATCCCATGACCATTTGGGAGATACGAGACAGATCAGTGCAGGTGGAATCAACGCACTATCTGGCGTAAGACAATGTTACTGCATACACTGTATCCTGTAGAGGGAAGGTCAAACATCTATGTGTATGTAGCACGCGCTCCAGCAGGTATATCTCTCTGGTCACCCCCAAAACCAATTCTTCCTTTGGCCGCCTCTCCTTCCAGTTCTCTGCTGCTAATGACTGGAACGAACTACAAAAATCTCTGAAACTGGAAACACTTATCTCCCTCACTAGCTTTAAGCACCAGCTGTCAGAGCAGCTCATAGATTACTGCACCTGTACATAGCCCATCTATAATTTAGCCAAAACAACTACCCCTTTACCTACTGTATTTATTTATTTATTTATTTATTTTGCTCCTTTGCACCCCATTATTTCTATCTCTACTATCTCTACTTTTTTTTCTTTTTTTATACTTGCTATATTGTATTTACTTCGCCACCATGGCCTTTTAATATTTTTATTTATTTATATATATATTTTGTTTGCCTTCACCTCCCTTATCTCACCTCACTTGCTCACATTGTATATAGACTTATTTTTCACTGTATTATTGACTGTATTTTTGTTTTACTCCATGTGTAACTATGTGTTGTTGTATGTGTCGAACTGCTTTGCTTTATCTTGGCCAGGTCGCAATTGTAAATGAGAACGTGTTCTCAATTTGCCTACCTGGTTAAATAAAGGTGAAATAAAAAATGTCTGAAAGACAAAGACTAAATCTATTACTGGACATGTTGACCTCTGCATTACCAGACACTGAGTTATCAGACTGGTCTCTGATGCCGTGAGGTAAAGAATTGAAGAATTACAACTTCAGTGGTATGAGGTACGTCCTAACCTTGTCATTGGTTGGTAGACAGTTCGTGGTATGTGGCATGTGGCGTGCCTGCCTCTGTGATCCCATGTTGCGTTTCCATGTACACACAGCAGTCTCCAGACTGCACCGTGACACACCTGACCAGAGCATGTGAAGTGTTACGGTTAGGAGGAGAGGGGGAACACCACCATGAAGTCATGAGCTTTCTATTATACGCATGCACACACACACACACACACACACACACACACACACAAAAGAGTGGATTATCACATTCCACAAAACACTCCAGAGGGAAAGATTCCTCTCGGCTTAGATTCATGAGGTACAGAGCGAGAGAGAAACAAAGAAAGAGAGAATACTACATCTCTTGCCATTGCAAGTATAGTGGAATACACCCACCTTATTAAACATATCACCTCGTCTTTCAGCTCCTCTATACACAGAGCTGTATGGAAACAGATGTCTGTCTTGCCTCTCCTTTTAGTTGTCTCTTTCCATTGTAGCAGTGGCCAAAACACTGGCCCATTGACTAGAGAAAACTGTTGTATTAGAAAGAGGGGTCGGACGTGTTTCGCTAATGTTAAAACAACGTCTGTTTCACTCACCTCTCATTCATATAATACTGCTAACCAATAAGTATCTGTTGCTTTGACAAAACAATTGATTCCCATTCAAAATTCTATTTTCACTAAACCCTGACCTTCACCTTAACCTTAACCTTAACCTTTACCCTTAACCCTAACCTTTACCCCTAACCCTAACCCTAATTCTAACCCTAATTCTAACCCTAACCCTCAACCTAACCCCTAAGCCTAAAATAGCCTTTTTTTATTGTAGGGACCAGTGAATTTGTCAGAATTGTCCCTGTTTTACTATGTTTTACTAAACCAAAAACACAAACGTACTCACACAAATTGTATTCAAACTGTGTAGACGTATGCTTTATATAAGATGGTACTTGGCACCGCACTTTCCTTGTCACGATCGTGTGGCGGATTGATGGACCAAAACGCAGCATTTGGAAAGTAAGCCATCTTCTTTTATTTTAAAAGATGACGAAAAATAAACACGAAACACTTAATACAAACTAACAAAACAACAAACGATCGTGAAGCTAATAAACGTCGTGCACATACAACAGGCTACAAACGTTCTGACATAGACAACTACTCACAACCAATGAGAGCCTATGGCTACCCTAAATAATGCTCCCAATCAGAGACAACCGAAATCAGCTGTCTCTAATTGGGAACTCATTCAGGTAACCATAGACTCTCCTAGACAACTAAACATACATAGACAACACTAGACACATGTACTCCACACAAACCCATATACCATACCCAACAACCCCTTTACCATAAAAACACCCAAAACCAACAAAACACAAACATTCCCCATGTCACACCCTGACCTAACTAAAATAATAAAGAAAACAAAGAATACTAAGGCCAGGGCGTGACATAACCCCCCCCTTAAGGTGCGACCTCCGGGCGCACCATTACACAGTCTAGGGGAGGGTCTGGGTGGGCTTCCATCCACGGTGGCGGCTCCGGCTCTGGTTGTGGTCCCCACGTCACCACAGTCCCTAACCACCTCCTAGGCTTCCTCCAAATGACCCCCCTCCACATTAACCCCATTGCATTAAGGGGCAGTTCCGGACTAAGGGGCAGTACCAGGGTAAGGGGCAGTACCAGGGTCAGGGGCAGTAACAGGGTCAGGGGCAGTACCAGGGTAAGGGGCAGTACCAGGGTAAGGGGCAGCACCAGGGTAAGGGGCAGCACCAGGGTAAGGGGCAGCACCAGGGTAAGGGGCAGCACCAGGGTAAGGGGCAGCACCAGGGTAAGGGGCAGCTCCGGACTGAGGAATGGCAGCTCCGGACTGAGGGACGGCCCATGGCTGGCTGACGGATCTGGCTGCTCATGGCTAGCTGACGGATCTGGCTGCTCATGGCTGGCTGACGGATCTGGCTGCTCATGGCTGGCTGACGGATCTGGCAGCTCATGGCTGGCTGACGGATCTGGCAGCTCATGGCTGGCTGACGGATCTGGCTGCTCATGGCTAGCTGACGGATCTGGCTGCTCATGGCTAGCTGACGGATCTGGCTGCTCATGGCTAGCTGACGGATCTGGCTGCTCATGGCTAGCTGACGGATCTGGCTGCTCATGGCTAGCTGACGGATCTGGCTGCTCATGGCTAGCTGACGGATCTGGCTGCTCATGGCTAGCTGACGGATCTGGCTGCTCATGGCTAGCTGACGGATCTGGCTGCTCATGGCTAGCTGACGGATCTGGCTGCTCATGGCTGGCTGACTGATCTGGCTGCTCCTGTCTGGTTGGCGGCTCTGGCAGATCCTGTCTGGTTGGCGGCTCTGGCAGATCCTGTCTGGTTGGCGGCTCTGGCAGATCCTGTCTGGCTGGCGGCTCTGGCAGATCCTGTCTGGCTGGCGGCTCTAGCGGCTCCTGTCTGGCTGGCGGCTCTAGCGGCTCCTGTCTGGCTGGCGGCTCTAGCGGCTCCTGTCTGGCGGACGGCTCTAGCGGCTCCTGTCTGGCGGACGGCTCAGTGGGCTCATGGCAGACGGGCGGCTTTGCAGGCTCATGGCAGACGGGCGGCTTTGCAGGCTCATTGCAGACAGATGGCTCAGATGGCGCTGGAGAGACGGATGGCTCAGATGGCGCTGGGGAGACGGATGGCTCAGATGGCGCTTGGCAGACGGGCAGTTCAGTCATCGCTGTGCAGACGGCAGACTCCTGCCGGCTGAGGCGCACTGTAGGCCTGGTGCGTGGTGCCGGGACTGGTAGCACCGGGCTGGGGACACGCATCTCAGGGCTAGTGCGGGGAGCAGCAACAGGACGCACAGGACTCTGGGGACACACAGGAGGCTTGGTGTGTGGTTTAGGCACTGGTGGTAAAGGGCTGGAGACACGCACCATATAGCTAGTGCGTGGAGGAGGCACTGGTGGTACTGGGTTGGGGCGGGGAGGTGGCGCCGGAAATACCGGACCGTGCAGGCGTACTGGCTCCCTTGAACGCCGAGCCTGCCCAACCTTACCTGGTTGTATGCTCCCCGTCGCCTGACCAGTGCGGGGAGGTGGAATAACCCGCACCGGCCTATGTAGGCGAACCGGGGACACCATGCGTAAGGCTGGTGCCATGTACGCCGGCCCGAGGAGACGCACTGGTGACCAGATGCGTTGGGCCGGCTTCATGACATACGGCTCAACGCTCAGTCTAGCCCGGCCGATACGTGGAGCTGAAATGTACCGAACCGGGCTATGCACGCGTACAGGAGGCACCGTGCGCTCTACTGCGTAACACGGTGTCTGCCCGTACTCTCGCTCTCCACGGTAAGTACAGGGAGTAGGCGCAGGTTTCCTACCTGACTTCGCCACACTCCCTTTAAGGCCCCCCCCAAGAAATTTTTGGGTTGTACTCACGGGTTTCCAGCCTTGTCTCCGTGCTGCCTCCTCATATCGCCTCCTCTCGGCTTTAGCTGCCTCCAGCTCTTCACGAGGAAGGCGATATTCTCCCGGTTGAGCCCACGGCCCCTTACCATCCAGTATCTCCTCCCATGTCCATGAATCCTGTGTAGGTAGGTCCTGTTGCCGCTTTCCATGCCGCTTGGTCCTATAATGGTCAGTAATTCTGTCACGATCGTGTGGCGGATTGATGGACCAAAACGCAGCATTTGGAAAGTAAGCCATCTTCTTTTATTTTAAAAGATGACGAAAAATAAACACGAAACACTTAATACAAACTAACAAAACAACAAACGATCGTGAAGCTAATAAACGTCGTGCACATACAACAGGCTACAAACGTTCTGACATAGACAACTACTCACAACCAATGAGAGCCTATGGCTACCCTAAATAAGGCTCCCAATCAGAGACAACCGAAATCAGCTGTCTCTAATTGGGAACTCATTCAGGTAACCATAGACTCTCCTAGACAACTAAACATACATAGACAACACTAGACACATGTACTCCACACAAACCCATATACCATACCCAACAACCCCTTTACCATAAAAACACCCAAAACCAACAAAACACAAACATTCCCCATGTCACACCCTGACCTAACTAAAATAATAAAGAAAACAAAGAATACTAAGGCCAGGGCGTGACATTCCTCGTCATCACACTTCAGTGTTACTGTAAAGTTATTTCAAGGAAGAGTATGAGAGTAAAAGGCATAACATAACTGTATGGGAAGTAAAGGTTCAGGATTTTATAGTAGAACAGATGGTCAGAGAGAGTGAGAAGAAAGTAGGATGTAGACACAGATTTGAAGAGACCCAGAAAGAGAAAGAGAAAGAGGGACATGGAGAGAGTGAGATGGATAGAGAGATAGATATAAATAGACAGAGAGCTAGATTGAGATATAGAGATAGAGAGAGAGAGCTAGACAGAGAGAGATAGACAGAGAGAGCTAGAGCTAGACAGAGAGAGATAGATATAGACAGAGAGAGACAGAGAGAGCTAGAGCTAGACAGAGAGATAGAGCTAGACAGAGAGAGACAGAGAGAGCTAGAGCTAGACAGAGAGAGATAGAGCTAGACAGAGAGAGATAGAGCTAGACAGAGAGCGATAGAGATAAACAGACAGAGAGAGAGATAGAGAGAGAGCTAGACAGAGAGAGATAGACAGAGAGAGCTAGAGCTAGACAGAGAGAGATAGATACAGACAGAGAGAGACAGAGAGAGCTAGACAGAGAGAGATAGAGCTAGACAGAGAGCGATAGAGATAAACAGACAGAGAGAGAGATAGACAGAGAGAACTAGAGCTAGACAGAGAGAGATAGAGCTAGACAGAGAGCGATAGAGATAAACAGACAGAGAGAGAGATAGACAGAGAGAACTAGAGCTAGACAGAGAGAGACAGAGAGAGCTAGAGCTAGACAGAGAGCGATAGAGATAAACAGACAGAGAGAGAGATAGACAGAGAGAGCTAGAGCTAGACAGAGAGAGATAGATACAGACAGAGAGAGACAGAGAGAGCTAGAGCTAGACAGAGAGAGCTAGAGCTAGACAGAGAGCGATAGAGATAAACAGACAGAGAGATAGATAGAGAGATTACACTTTACACTTCTGTGAGTGTAATGTTTACTTTTCATTTTTATTGTTTATTTCACTTTTGTTTATTATTTACCTCACTTGCTTTGGCAATGTTAACATATGTTTCCCATGCCAATATAGCCCCTTGAATTGAATTGAGAGAGAGATAGACAGAGAGAGATAGAGATAGACAGAGAGAGACAGACAGACGGACAGACAGAGAGAGATAGAGATAGACAGACAGAGATAGACAGAGAGAGATAGATAGATATACAGTTGAAGTCGGAAGTTTACATACACTTAGGTTGGAGTCATTAAAACTCGTTTTTTCAACCACTCCACAAATTTCTTGTTAACAAACTATAGTTTTGGCAAGTCAGTTAGGACATATACTTTGTGCATGAGACAAGTCATTTTTCCAACAATTGTTTACAGACAGATTATTTCACTTATAATTCACTGTATCACAATTCCAGTGGGTCAGAAGTTTACATACACTAAGTTGACTGTGCCTTTAAACAGCTTGGAAAATTCCAGAAAATTATGTCATGGCTTTAGAAGCTTCTGATAGGCTAATTGACATCATTTGAGTCAATTGGAGGTATACATGTGGATGCATTTCAAGGCCTACCTTCAAACTCAGTGCCTCTTTGCTTGACATCATGGGAAAATCAAAAGAAATGATCCAAGACCTCAGAAAAAAAATTGTAGACCTCCACAAGTCTGGTTCATCCTTGGGAGCAATTTCCAAATGCCTGAAGGTACCACGTTCATCTGTACAAACAATAGTATGCAAGTATAAACACCATGGGACCACGCAGCCGCCATACCACTCAGGAAGGAGACGCGTTTGGCCTGCTAGAGATGAACGTACTTTGGTGCAAAAAGTGCAAATCAATCCCAGAACAACAACAAAGGACCTTGAAGATGCTGGAGGAAACAGGTACAAAAGTATCTATATCCACAGTAAAACGAGTCCTATATCAACATAACCTGAAAGGCTGCTCAGCAAGGAAGAAGCCACTGCTCTACAACCGCCATAAAAAAGCCAGACTACAGTTTGCAGCTGCACATGGGGACAAAGATCATACTTTTTGGAGAAATGTCCTCTGGTCTAATGAAACCGAAATAGAACTGTTTGGCCATAATGACCATTGTTATGCTTGGAGGAAAAAGGGGGAGGTGAAGAACACCATCCCAACCGTGAAGCACGGGTGTGGCAGCATCATGTTGTTGGGCTGCTTTGCTGCAGGAGGGACTGGTGATCTTCACAAAATAGATTTACATTTACATTTACATTTAAGTCATTTAGCAGACGCTCTTATCCAGAGCGACTTACAAATTGGAAAGTTCATACATATTCATAGATGGCATCATGAGGCAGGAAAATTATGTGGATATATTGAAGCAACATAGACATCATCAAGATATCAGTCAGGAAGTTAATGGGTCTTTCAAATGAACAATGACCCCAAGCATACTTCTAAAGTTGTGGCAAAATGGCTTAAGGACAACAAATTTAAGGTATTGGAGTGGCCATCACAAAGCCCTGACCTCAATCCTATAGAAAATGTGTGGGCAGAACTGAAAAAGCGTGTGTGAGCAAGGAGTCCTACAAACCTGACTCAGTTACACCAACTCTGTCAGGAGGAATGGGCCAAAATGTATGCAACTTATTGTGGGAGGCTTGTGGAAGGCTACCCGAAACGTTTGACCCAAGTTAAACAATTTAAAGGCAATGCTACCAAATACTAATTGAGTGTATGTACATTTCTGACCCACTGGGATTGTGATGAAAGAAATAAAAGCTGAAATAAATAATTCTCTCTACTATTATTCTGACATTTCACAATCTTAAAATAAAGTGGTGATCATAACTGACCTTAGACAGAGCATTTTTTACTAGGATTAAATGTCAGGAATTGTGAAACTGAGTTTAAATGCATTTGCCTGAGGTGTATGTAAACTTCTGACTTCAAATCGAGGTAGCTACATATCTGTGGTGTATTTGTCTCATTCATCACTCTGCAGTAGGTCTGTTTCCAGGGTCATTTGAAGCTTACTATCTGTCTCATCACTATGTGCGTGCGCGTGTGTTTGTGTGCGTGCGTGTGTGCGCGTGCGCTTATGGGACTCCCTGTAGTGATGTGTGCCCATCCTGACGAGTCATTTAACGGCTGGCAGAGTCGCTCAGTAAAGTGCCACTTTGTGCTTTACGACTCTCCAAGGGCAACACACACACACACACACACACACACACACACACACACACACACACACACACACACAGAGAGAGCGAGAGAAAATGCAGAAACATTTCACTGTCATTAAAATGCAGCTGTGTTAGTCTTTCCACCACACCTGGAAAACACATCAGAGGGAAACAGAGGTACACACACACACACACACACACACACACACACACACACACACACACACACACACACACACACACACACACACACACACACAGGTAACATGTGGGTCTATCCAACAGCTCACACACAAGAGTTCATTCCAAACACCAACTGACAAATACGCCATTGTACTGTATATAGGACAGAGAGTGGTTGGGTAAATGACATGGTGTGTTTTGATAGAGTGGTTGGGTAAATGACGTGGTGTGTTTTGATAGAGTGGTTGGGTAAATGACGTGGTGTGTTTTGAGTCATTCTCCATCTAAAGTACCCAGTATTCTGTGGGAAATTGAGTCAAAACTTTCACATAAAACCTAAAGTGGTGATTCAGGCATCACCTCATTCATAGGCTTTCATGGGCACAGTACTGCGTGTGTGTGTGTGTGTGTGTGTGTGTGTGTGTGTGTGTGTGTGTGTGTGTGTGTGTGTGTGTGTGTGTGTGTGTGTGTTTGTGTGTGTGTGTGTGTTTGTGTGTGTGAAAGGGGCGGACTAAGTGCTAAAACATCTGTCTGTGCTGGTAATGATCGAGGAGCCGACGGGACCTTCAGACTGCCCGACGCAATTAGCCTCCTCAACACACACACACACACACGCACGCACACACGCACGCACACATGTGCACACGCGCGCACGCACGAGAGCTTTATGTTACCGGGCCCATAGATGCCAGGGATTATTGAAGCGCCCGCACATAAATCCAGTAACTATACTTCTCTGAGGTGTATCTTTGTGTTTGAGCTGGTCCTCAGGCGGTTTAACTCATTGATGATGTCTTTGTTAGTTGGACTAGTTTGGACGGACCATTAGGTGGTGGGAGGGGGTTGGGGGGGGCGTGATTTCATCTTCTCTCCTTTTGAATGGTAGGTTTAAACATTAAGAACACCTGCTCTTTCCATAACATAGAATTACCAGATTAATCCAGGTGAAGCTACTGGAACGAATTGCAAAAATCTCTGAAGTTGGAGACTTTTATCTCCCTCAACAACTTTAAAAATCTGCTATCCGAGCAGCTAACCGATCGCTGCAGCTGTACATAGTCCATCTGTAAACTACCCACCCAATTTACCTACCTCACCCCCATACTGCTTTTATTTATTTACTTTTCTGCTCTTTTACACACCAGTATCTCTTCTTGCACATGATCATCTGATGATTTATCACTCCAGTGTTTATCTGCTAAATTGTAATTATTCGATTTATTGCCTACCTCATGCCTTTTGCACACATTGTATATAGATTCTCTTTTTCCTACCATGTTATTGACTTGTTTATTGTTTACTCCATGTGTAACTCTGTGTTGTTGTCTGTTCACACTGCTATGCTTTATCTTGGCCAGGTCGCAGTTGCAAATGAGAACTTGTTCTCAACTAGCCTACCTGGTTAAATAAAGGTGAAATAAAAAATAAAAAATAAAAATGATCCCTTATTGATGTCAATCAGAGTAGATGAAGGGGAGGAGACGGTTAAAGAAGGATTTTTAAGCCTTGAGATATTTTAAACATGGATTGTGTATGTGTGCCATTCAGAGGGTGATTGAGCAAGACAAAACACTTTGAAAGGGGAATAGTAGTAGACGCACCGGTTTGTGTCAAGAACTGCAAGGCCGCTGGGTTTTCCACGCTCAACAGTTTCCTGGGTGTATAAGAATGGTCCACCACCCAAACGATATCCAGCCAACTTGATACAACTGTGGGAAGCATTGGAGTCAATATGTGCCAGCATCCCTGTGGAGCTCACTCACTCACTCACTCACTCACTCACTCACTCACTCACATTTACATTTAAGTCATTTAGCAGACGCTCTTATCCAGAGCGACTTACAAGTACATACATTCATACTTTTTTTTTTTTTTTTTTTTTTTTTTGTACTGGCCCCCCGTGGGAATCGAACCCACAATCCTGGCGTTGCAAGCGCCATGCTCTACCAACTGAGCTACACGGGACTCACTCACTCACTCACTCACTCACTCACTCACTCACTCACACGGGTACACACACGCACACACATTCCAAACCATGACCCAATTTGCCAGACATAACACCGAATCTAAGTCTGTACTGAACGTCAGGCTGTTTTGAATATCATGTGTTATTTTCCTCTGTTAAATTGGCTGTGGTTGCATTATGATGTTATACTATGAGAAACTTCGGTATGGATCGCTTCACTAATGAGCTGCCTTCCTCATTTCGAAGTACACAAGTTTGTTTCACTTACTCAGATTAACAGGCACGCACATCACTCTATCAGACAGACTCTGGTAATGTGTACCCATCCACCCTCAAACATGACGTGTACCCATCCACCCTCAAACATGACGTGTACCCATCCACCCTCAAACATGACGTGTACCCATCTACCCTCAAACATGACGTGTACCCATCCACCCTCAAACATGACGTGTACCCATCCACCCTCAAACATGACGTGTACCCATCTACCCTCAAACATGACGTGTACCCATCCACCCTCAAACATGACGTGTACCCATCCACCCTCAAACATGACGTGTACCCATCCACCCTCAAACATGACGTGTACCCATCTACCCTCAAACATGACGTGTACCCATCTACCCTCAAACATGACGTGTACCCATCTACCAGACGGCATCCCAATAACCTCACAGATGTGTGAAAGAGTGAATGAAAACATATTTCTGCTAGAATTGCCTCTGTGTTGTGTTTATAATGTACCTGATATCAGGGTTGATCATTCTAAAGGACGTTTTTAATGCTGCAGTCAGTCAGACAGACAACTTCGTGATTACACAATTGTTTTTCTCCCGCTGATTTTATAAACAGACGTTTTTCTGTTAATTTGTCATTATATTCCACATATAAAATCACCTTTATTCACACATAAATCTTGCTTGATCAACTTCATTGTTTATTCATTCCTCTCCTCTCCCAATTTGGGCCATGGGTGTGTTTGTGCTGTGCCGAATGCAGGCTGCATGGGGCTGCAATGGGGAGTGTGAGGAGAGCTGATCAATAATAATATGTTTTTAACTATAAATAAATAATAAAGGCATTTCAACTTGTTTTCATTAAAATTTGATTTTTTTGGAGACCAAGTAAATTTTTGCACGCCCTACAAAAGCAACAAAGGCAAATACCAAGATATACAGTATGTTGTTTATATAATGAAGCAAACCTATGCCTATACATTTGCTGCATGCAAATAAAGACAAATGTACCTTTATTTTTATTTAACCAGGTAGTTTCCCTTTATTCAACTAGATCGGTCTAATTGAGATGAAAATTGAATAGATGGAGCAAAAAATGTAATATCTTGCAAGCAACCTATAACCTACAGAAATGAACGAAAGGGTGATTTTCGCCGTACGCCGGCTACAAATACAACTGCTTTTGTTTCATTTAACTATGTTGGTTCTTTCCATGATATTGTGAAACATTGTTTGTTAAAACAGTACAAAACAATTGATCTCAAAGAACATATAGCCTATCCTAACGTGGCACGCAGGCTACAAACATCCGTAGTAGTGACTACGGCTTGTCCATATGCTTATAATGATAGCAACATTTTTGACCCCCAAGTTGCATCTTCTTAAGATGCTGGAGGAAAGTGCACATGAGGAAGAAGCAGGCAACCAAAGAGCTCATTATGACTTTGGGCCTTGAGGGTGGAGCCCACTGATGAAGAGCCAGGACCCTCACAGCCAAAGAGACCAACGGTCAGTTCTCCGACTGGAGCAGATAACAATACGCCCGAGTCAAGACTACTAGAAAATATATTAAAAGACTATAGGTCAGTCAAACTATAGGTCAGTCAAACTATAGGTCAGTCAAACTCGATCCCAGTCTAACAACCAGACTTGGCACTGTTTTGTTTTTGTGGCAGGCACAGAGATTTCACTTCCCGACGCTCAGCAACCTTGCCCACCACGGCTTCTAGTGCCCCCTCCGAGCGGGCGTTGGTGTGTGTGTGAGGGACACTCCATGCTCAAGCCCTCACTTAAAGTGATGGATAAAAGGCCTATAGCCTAATTTACTGTGTTTGTTTCATTAAGAAGTGCCTTTGTGTTTAGCTCTGTTAGGCATGTGATGTTTTGTTCTCTTTTAACAAACATGGTTTTGATATGTGACCCTTATTTAACTAGGCAAGTCAGTTAAGAACAAATTCTTATTTACAAAGACGGCCTACACCGGCCAAACCCTAACTCAGATCCAGACAACACTGGCCCAATTGTGCGCCGCCCCCAGGGTCTGTAGTGATGCCTCTAGCACTGAAATGCAGGGCCTTACACTGCTGCGCCACTCGGGAGCCCAAAGAAAGAAACTTAGACCCATACCATCCCACCACAACTGGACCGCAGAAACACCACCGCCCCGCCGACGCACGTACACACACCAGCCACTAATTCCACCACCTATATGCATCACAGCCATTGTACACTAATGCAGTACTATTTTCAGACTTCTACAGAACAAACACACAGTGTTAGAAGACTTCTACAGAACACACACACACAGTGTTAGAAGACTTCTACAGAACACACACACACAGTGTTAGAAGACTTCTACAGAACACACACACACAGTGTTAGAAGACTTCTACAGAACACACACACACTGTTAGAAGAGTTCTATAGAACACACACACACTATTAGAAGACTTCTACAGAACACACACACACAGTATTAGAAGACTTCTACAGAACACACACACAGTGTTAGAAGACTTCTACAGAACACACACACGCTGTTAGAAGACTTCTACAGAACACACACACGCTGTTAGAAGACTTCTACAGAACACACACACACTGTTAGAAGAGTTCTACAGAACACACACACACTGTTAGAAGACTTCTACAGAACACACACACACTGTTAGAAGACTTCTACAGAACACACACACACTGTTAGAAGACTTCTACAGAACACACACACTGTTAGAAGACTTCTACAGAACACACACACTGTTAGAAGACTTCTACAGAACACACACACTGTTAGAAGACTTCTACAGAACACACACACTGTTAGAAGACTTCTACAGAACACACACACTGTTAGAAGACTTCTACAGAACACACACACTGTTAGAAGACTTCTACAGAACACACACACACTATTAGAAGACTTCTACAGAACACACACACACTGTTAGAAGAGTTCTACAGAACACACACACACACACACACAGTGTTAGAAGAGTTCTACAGAGCACACACACAGTGTTAGAAGACTTCTACAGAACACACACACACTGTTAGAACACTTCTACAGAACACACACACACTGTTAGAAGACTTCTACAGAACACAGAACACACACACAATGTTAGAACACTTCTACAGAACACACACACACTGTTAGAAGAGTTCTACAGAACACAGAACACACACACACTGTTAGAACACTTCTACAGAACACACACACACTGTTAGAACACTTCTACAGAACACACACACTGTTAGAAGACTTCTACAGAACACACACACACACTGTTAGAAGAGTTCTACAGAACACACACACACACACACACTGTTAGAAGAGTTCTACAGAACACACACACACACACACACACACACTATTAGAAGACTTCTACAGAACACACACACTGTTAGAAGACTTCTACAGAACACACACACTGTTAGAAGACTTCTACAGAACACACACACTGTTAGAAGACTTCTACAGAACACACACACACTATTAGAAGACTTCTACAGAACACACACACACTGTTAGAAGAGTTCTACAGAACACACACACACTGTTAGAAGAGTTCTACAGAACACACACACACTGTTAGAAGAGTTCTACAGAACACACACACACACACACACACTGTTAGAAGAGTTCTACAGAGCACACACACAGTGTTAGAAGACTTCTACAGAACACACACACACTGTTAGAACACTTCTACAGAACACACACACTGTTAGAAGACTTCTACAGAACACACACACACTGTTAGAAGACTTCTACAGAACACACACACACTGTTAGAACACTTCTACAGAACACACACACACTGTTAGAACACTTCTACAGAACACACACACACTGCTAGAACACTTCTACAGAACACACACACACTGTTAGAAGACTTCTACAGAACACACACACACTGTTAGAAGACTTCTAAAGAACACACACACACTGTTAGAAGAGTTCTACAGAACACAGAACACACACACAATGTTAGAACACTTCTAAAGAACACACACACACTGTTAGAAGAGTTCTACAGAACACAGAACACACACACACTGTTAGAAGAGTTCTACAGAACACACACACACTGTTAGAAGACTTCTACAGAACACACACACACTGTTAGAAGACTTCTACAGAACACACACACACTGTTAGAAGAGTTCTACAGAACACACACACACACTGTTAGAAGACTTCTACAGAACACACACACACACTGTTAGAAGACTTCTACAGAACACACACACACACTGTTAGAAGACTTCTACAGAACACACACACACACTGTTAGAAGACTTCTACAGAGCACACACACACTGTTAGAAGACTTCTACAGAACACACACACACTGTTAGAAGACTTCTACAGAACACACACACACTGTTAGAAGAGTTCTACAGAACACACACACACACTGTTAGAAGAGTTCTACAGAACACACACACACACTGTTAGAAGACTTCTACAGAACACACACACTGTTAGAAGACTTCTACAGAACACACACACACACACACTGTTAGAAGAGTTCTACAGAACACACACACACACACACACACACACACACACACACACACACACACACACACTGTTAGAACACTTCTACAGAACACACACACACTGTTAGAAGACTTCTACAGAACACACACACACACTGTTAGAATACTTCTACAGAACACACACACACTGTTAGAAGTGAACCAGCACAGTGCAGTGAACCAGGAAAAAGAGACCCCATGCATTTGGGAGTAAAGAGAATGTTAAGTAATCAAATTATACCTTATTGGAGGAGCAGTTCTCAGCATCTCACTTTTCTCTAGCTTAGCACAAAGATTCACAGTTGTTTTAGCTACAGCCTATAAATTTAGGAACATAGTGGAGACAACAGCTTTATAGTCAGGCTGAATCATCATGAATTCACATAATATAAGACTCACTAAAGTAAATAGTAGAGCTCAAACAAACGTTAACCTGTTAAATTTAATGTAAATACAGAGGATTACCAGGATTACTCCGAGCATGCGCTGTCCAACTGGCAAGTGTCTTCACTGACATTTCCAACCTATCCCTGGTCGAGTCTGTAATACCAACATGTTTCGAGCAGACCACCATAGTCCCTGTGGCCAAGAAGACCAAGGTAACCTGCCAAATGACTACCGTTCCGTAGCACTCACGTCCATAGCCATGAAGTGCTTTGAAAGGCTGGTCATGGCTCACATCAACACCATTATCCCAGAAACCCTAGACCCACTCCAATTTGCATACCGCCCCAACAGATCCAGAGATGACACAATCTCTATTGCACTCCACACTGCCCTTTCCCACCTGGACAAAAGGAACACCTTCGTGAGAATATTATTCATTGACTACAGCTCAGCGTTCAACACCATAGTGCACTCAAAGCTCATCAATGAGCTAAGGACCCTGTGACTAAACACCTCCCTCTGCAACTGGATCCTGGACTTCCTGATGGGCCTCCCCCAGGTGGTAAGGGTAGGCTACAACACATCTGCCATGCTGATCCTCAACACGGGGGCCCCTCAGGGGTGCGCGCTTAGTCCCATCCTGTTCTCCCTGTTCACCCAGGACTGCGTGGCCAAGCACGACTCCAACACCATCATTTAGTTTGCCGACAACCCAAAGGTGGTAGGCCTGATCACCGACAATGATGAGACAGCCTATAGGGAGGATGAGAGAGACCTGGAAGTGTGGTGCCATGACAACAACCTCTCCCTCAACGTGATCAAGACAAAGGAGATGATCGTGGACTACAGGAAAAGGAGGGCCGAGCATGCCCCCATTCTCATCGTCAGGGCTGTAGTGGAGCAGGTTGAAAGCTTCAAGTTCCTTGGTGTCCACATCACCACCAAACTATCATGGTCCAAACACATCAAGGCAGTCGTGATGAGGGCACAACAATGCCCATTGCCCCTCAGGAGACAGAAAAGATTTGCCATGGGTCCTCAAAAAGTTCTACAGCTGCACCAATCGAGAGCATCCTGACTGGTTGCATCAGTGCCTGGTTTGGCAACTGCTCGTCCTCCGACCGCAAGGAGGGTAGTGCGTACGTCCCAGTACATCACTGGGGCCACACTTCCTGCCATCCAGGATCTCTATACCAGGCGGTGTCAGAGGAAGGCCCTAAAAACTATCAAAGACTCCAGCCACCCTAGTCATAGACTGTTCTCTCTGCTAACGCACGGCAAGCGGTACCAGAGCGCCAAATCTAGGTCCAAAAGGATTCTTAACAGCTTCTACCCCCAAGCCATGAGACTGTTGAACAGCTAATCAAATGACTACCCAGACTATTTGCATTGTCCCCCCCCCCCCCCCCCCCCCCCCCATTTATCCCCCTTCTTTTTTTGTACTATTCTGCTACTCGCTCTTTATTATCTATTATCTATGCATAGTCATTTTACCCCTACCTACAAGTACATATTACCTCAATGACTGTAACGATTCTCATGGGCTGAAGGAAGAGTGGACCAAGTTGCAGCGTTTAAAGTGTTCATAATTTAATCCAAAAACCAAATCGAATAAAAACAACAAACAGGAGAACGAAAGCGAAACAGTTCTGTCTGGTGCAGACACAAAAACAGAAAACAACTACCCACAAAACACAGGTGGGAAAAGGCTACCTAAGTATGGTTCTCAATCAGAGACAACGATAGACAGCTGCCTCTGATTGAGAACCACACCCGGCCAAACACATAGAAATAGACAACATAGAACAAAAACATAGAATGCCCACCCCAACTCACGCCCTGACCAACCAAAATAGAGACATAAAAACGATCTCTAAGGTCAGGGCGTGACAATCAAATCGGGTTTATTTTATACAGCCCTTCGTACATCAGCTAATATCTCGAAGTGCTGTACAGAAACCCAGCCTAAAACCCCAAACAGCAAGCAATGCAGGTGTAGAAGCACGGTGGCTAGGAAAAACTGCCTAGAAAGGCCAAAACCTAGGAAGAAATCTAGAGAGGAACCAGGCTATGAGGGGTGGCCAGTCCTCTTCTGGCTGTGCCGGGTGGAGATTATAACAGAACATGGCCAAGATGTTCAAATGTTCATAAATGACCAGCATGGTCAATTAATAATAATCACAGTAGTTATCGAGGGTGTAGCAAGTCAGCACCTCAGGAGTAAATGTCAGTTGACTTTTCATAGCCTCATTAAGAGTATCTCTACCGCTCCTGCGGTCTCTAGAGAGTTGAAAACAGCAGGTCTGGGACAGGTAGCACGTCCGGTGGACAGGTCAGGGTTCCATAGGCACAGGCAGAACAGTTGAAACTGGAACAGCAGCAAGGCCAGGTGGACTGGGGACAGCAAAGGGTCATCATGCCCGGTAGTCCTGAGGCATGGTCCTAGGGCTCAGGTCCTCCGAGAGAGAGAAAGAAAGAGAGAAGGAGAGAATTAGAGAGAGCATACTTAAATTCACACAGGACACCGGATAAGACAGGAGAAGTACTCCAGATATAACCAACTGACCCTATCCCCCCGACACATAAACTACTGCAGCATAAATACTGGAGGCTGAGACAGGAGGGGTGAGGAGACATTGTGGCCCCATCCGATGATACCCCCGGACAGGGCCAAACAGGAAGGATATAACCCCACCCACTTTGCCAAAGCACAGCCCCCGCACCACTAGAGGGATAACTTCAACCACCAACTTACAATCCTGAGACAAGGCCGAGTATAGCCCACAAAGATCTCCACCACAGCACAAACAAAGGGGGGGGCGCGACAATGACCTGGACTAACCTGTACCCCCGCACATTGACTCTATACTGGTACCCCATGTATATAGTCTCATTATTGTTATTTTATTGCTACTTTTTATTTTATTTTTTACTTCAGTTTATTTTGTAAATATTAAAATGTTCTTAAAATTGCATTGTTGGTTAAGGGCTTGTAAGTAAGCATTTACACCTGTTGTATTTGGCACATGTGACAGATACAATTTGATTTGATTTGTAAATGTATATTTCTGCCTAAATAGACATAACGAAAGGAAAGATGTATCATGAGGGGGCCATAAACAACAACTAGTAATGATGCATACTCCAAGAAAGATGAAAATCTCACCTTTCTGGTAAAAATGTTTAGAAATTGCTGAGGTGTACTCACTTTTGAGGAAGTAAAGGAGAACCGCACACTCTAGGAGCTCAGATGCAAGCATTTATTAACCAACATTTCGACAGACAAGCTGTCTTCATCAGGGTATAATGACAAATACTGTGGGTCACTAGTTTATATAGTGTCTCACACAGTTGTCTGTAATCATGGCTGGATGAATGGATAGCATGTGATCATAGATACATTTTGCCTACAAACATTTACAATGAATAGCAAAATCACAATGATCACAAGAATGGCTTCAGATCAAAGTCTACGTTGAGACCGAAGGAAGCCAGGGTCTTTAAATTAAAGATCCAGGCAGTCTCTCGTTTTAACAATCAATTGTCGAGGTCACCCCCTCTCCTAGGGAGGGTGAGGTGTTCGATGCCGATATAACGTAGGGACAAAATCGAGTGGTTCGCTTCCAAAAAGTGGGCCACAACTGGGTATGTTGAATTGAATTTGCACCTAATGATGCTCGGAGATTCGTACTTTTAATTCACGCTTTAACTAGCCTTTTCTTTTTCAAGTGTTCTACTCCGCTAGCCAGCACCTCGCCTAAACAGGTGTGCATTTCTTTCGCCTCCAGAATACTCACTTTTGAGGACAAAAACTCAAGTACATAATAAAAATACGATAAAAATATGAAATATCCTATATGATGTAGCACCTATGAGATCAAGAGTGGCAATTGTCTGTCTCTCTCCATGACCCTGTATGCATAAACAAATCATCATCACAGTGTCCAATGTGTGTAGAGAGGGCCAGTAAAGCAGTACCAAAACAGTGATGATGAAAGGTTATGTGCTATAGCTGTACAGGGTCATGGAGAGACAGACTTCTTCCATATGGCATCATCTAGTTAGAATTGCAGAACCACTGGAGTGCAGTGCCAGTACAGTAGACTGCAGTAACCAGTATTCTTTGGTTCTGCTATAACTATTGAACTATTCACACTATTTGTTATTTTTAGCTAGTCTAATATACTGTCACTACTGTTCTATGCTATTGTATTATTTTGCAATAATACATGCTGTTACATCAGTGTCGATACGCATGTAAAATGACACAGTCAGTCCTCAAGTGTTAGCGATTAGAGCGTTGGTGTCACGATCGTGTGGCGGATTAACGGACCAAAATGCAGCAGTTGGAAAATATGCCATCTTCTTTTATTTTAACACGAAGATGAACACGACACAAAAAACACTTTAACAAAACAACAAAATAACAAAACGACCGTGAAGCTACAAACGTTGTGCACAAACATACAGGCTACAAACGTTCTTACATAGACAATTACCCACACCCAATGAGAGCCTATGGCTACCCTAAATAAGGCTCCCAATCAGAGACAACCGAAATCAGCTGTCTCTAATTGGGAACTCATTCAGGTAACCATAGACTCTCCTAGAATACTAACCAACATAGACAACGCTAGACATATACACTCAACACAAAACCATCTACTACACCCCATAACCCCTTTACCAAATAAACACCCAAAACCAACAAAACATAAACATTACCCATGTCACACCCTGACCTAACTAAAATAATAAAGAAAACAAAGAATAATAAGGCCAGGGCGTGACATAACCCCCCCCTTGAGGCGCGAACTCCGGGCGCACCATACACAGTCTAGGGGAGGGTCTGGGTGGGCTCCCCTCCACGGTGGCGGCTCCGGCTCTGGTCGTAGTCCCCACGTCACCACAGTACCTAACCACCTCCTAGGCTTCCTCCAAACGACCCCCCTCCACATTAACCCCATTGCATTAAGGGGGAGTTCCGGACTAAGGGACAGCTCCGGACTAAGGACCAGTACCAGGGTAAGGGGCAGTACCAGGGTCAGGGGCAGTACCAGGATAAGGGGCAGCACCAGGGTAAGGGGCAGCACCAGGGTAAGGGGCAGCACCAGGGTAAGGGGCAGCACCAGGGTAAGGGGCAGCACCAGGGTAAGGGGCAGCTCCGGACTGAGGAATGGCAGCTCCGGACTGAGGGACTGCAGCTCCGGACTGAGGGACTGCAGCTCCGGACTGAGGGACTGCAGCTCCGGACTGAGGGACGGCCCATGGCTGGCTGACGGATCTGGCTGCTCATGGCTGGCTGACGGATCTGGCTGCTCATGGCTGGCTGACGGATCTGGCTGCTCATGGCTGGCTGACGGATCTGGCTGCTCATGGCTGGCTGACGGATCTGGCTGCTCATGGCTGGCTGACGGATCTGGCTGCTCATGGCTGGCTGACGGATCTGGCTGCTCATGGCTGGCTGACGGATCTGGCTGCTCATGGCTAGCTGACGGATCTGGCTGCTCATGGCTAGCTGACGGATCTGGCTGCTCATGGCTAGCTGACGGATCTGGCTGCTCATGGCTGGCTGACGGATCTGGCTGCTCATGGCTGGCTGACGGATCTGGCTGCTCATGGCTGGCTGACGGATCTGGCTGCTCATGGCTGGCTGACGGATCTGGCTGCTCATGGCTGGCTGACGGATCTGGCTGCTCATGGCTGGCTGACGGATCTGGCTGCTCATGGCTGGCTGACGGATCTGGCTGCTCATGGCTAGCTGACGGATCTGGCTGCTCATGGCTAGCTGACGGATCTGGCTGCTCATGGCTAGCTGACGGATCTGGCTGCTCATGGCTAGCTGACGGATCTGGCTGCTCATAGCTAGCTGACGGATCTGGCTGCTCATGGCTAGCTGACGGATCTGGCTGCTCATGGCTGGCTGACTGATCTGGCTGCTCCTGTCTGGTTGGCGGCTCTGGCAGATCCTGTCTGGTTGGCGGCTCTGGCAGATCCTGTCTGGTTGGCGGCTCTGGCAGATCCTGTCTGGTTGGCGGCTCTGGCAGATCCTGTCTGACGTACGGCTCTAGCGGCTCCTGTCTGGCTGGCGGCTCTAGCGGCTCCTGTCTGGCGGACGGCTCAGTGGGCTCATGGCAGACGGGCGGCTTTGCAGGCTCATGGCAGACTGGCGGCTTTGCAGGCTCATTGCAGACGGATGGCTCAGATGGCGCTGGGGAGACGGATGGCTCAGATGGCGCTGGGGAGACGGATGGCTCAGATGGCGCTGGGGAGACGGATGGCTCAGATGGCGCTTGGCAGACGGGCAGTTCAGTCATTGCAGTGCAGACGGCAGACTCCTGCCGGCTGAGGCGCACTGTAGGCCTGGTGCGTGGTGCCGGGACTGGTGGCACCGGGCTGGGGACACGCATCTCAGGGCTAGTGCGGGGAGACGCACAGGACTCTGGGGACACACAGGAGGCTTGGTGCGTGGTTTAGACACTGGTGGTAAAGGGCTGGAGACACGCACCATATAGCTAGTGCGCGGAGGAGGCACTGGTGGTACTGGATTGGGGCGGGGAGGTGGCGCCGGAAATACCGGACCGTGCAGGCGTACTGGCTCCCTTGAACGCCGAGCCTGCCCAACCTTTCCTGGTTCTATGCTCCCCGTCGCCTGACCAGTGCGGGGAGGTGGAATAACCCGCACCGGCCTATGTAGGCGAACCGGGGACACCATGCGTAAGGCTGGTGCCATGTACGCCGGCCCGAGGAGACGCACTGGTGACCAGATGCGTTGGGCCGGCTTCATGACATATGGCTCAACGCTCAGTCTAGCCCGGCCGATACGTGGAGCTGAAATATACCGAACCGGGCTATGCACGCGTACAGGAGACACCGTGCGCTCTACTGCGTAACACGGTGTCTGCCCGTACTCCCGCTCTCCACGGTAAGTACAGGGAGTAGGCGCAGGTTTCCTACCTGACTTCGCCACCCTCCCTTTAAGGCCCCCCCCAAGAAATTTTTGGGGTGTACTCACGGGTTTCCAGCCTTGTCTCCGTGCTGCCTCCTCATATCGCCTCCTCTCAGCTTTCGCTGCCTCCAGCTCTTCACGAGGGAGGCGATATTCTCCAGGTTGATCCCAAGGTCCATCTCTTTCCAATTCGTCCTCCCAACTCCAGAGATCCTGTGTAGGTAGGTCCTGTTGCCGCCTTCCATGCCGCTTGGTCCTATGGTGGGTAATTCTGTCACGATCGTGTGGCGGATTAACGGACCAAAATGCAGCAGTTGGAAAATAAGCCATCTTCTTTAATTATAACACGAAGATGAACAAGACACAAAAACACTTTAACAAAACAACAAAACGACCGTGAAGCTACAAACGTTGTGCACATACAAACAGGCTACAAACGTTCTTACATAGACAATTACCCACACCCAATGAGAGCCTATGGCTACCCTAAATAAGGCTCCCA
Organism: Salvelinus fontinalis; assembly: GCF_029448725.1. NCBI lineage: Eukaryota > Metazoa > Chordata > Actinopteri > Salmoniformes > Salmonidae > Salvelinus > Salvelinus fontinalis. Next base: position 31,543,321 of record NC_074692.1, on the reverse strand, counting down.
ATCAGAGACAACCGAAATCAGCTGTCTCTAATTGGGAACTCATTCAGGTAACCATAGACTCTCCTAGAATACTAACCAACATAGACAACGCTAGACATATACACTCAACACAAAACCATCTACTACACCCCATAACCCCTTTACCAAATAAACACCCAAAACCAACAAAACATAAACATTACCCATGTCACACCCTGACCTAACTAAAATAATAAAGAAAACAAAGAATAATAAGGCCAGGGCGTGACAGTTGGGCCAGTAACCGAAAATCTCCTGTTCTGAATACCCGAGTCGACAAGGTTCAAATCTGCACTTAATGCTAATTTGCTCCAGCGGTGCCTTACTTCTATGGCTGACCCTGTAAAACCACACATTTCACTGCACCTATCCGGTGCATGTTTTTTGTTATGGTGGAAGGTTTGTGTTGGTCCTCCATTGTTTATTATTGATAGATGTGTCCTCTAAGAGATGAGCCAACATGGGCAGGGCCAGTCCTGAACATTTAGAACTTAATGAATTTGAACCAGAATGAAGGTCATGCAGCCTGAAGTGTTAGACGTGTTCAATAGTTCCACTATGAGCTAGGAGTTGACCAGAAAAGAAAGGTTCTGGCTCCATGTATAGGATCGACTAGACACTTTTTTCAATACTTTTATAAAAAATGTATTAAAAAAAAGATAATAATAAAAAATATCTTATTTTACACATTCAGGCATTCACACATTCCCTCGTTTAACAAGGTGTTAGTAAAGGCGTCTGCATGCTTCCCATCCCAAACACTTTGGAACACTTTGTGCATATATTATGATGACATTTTGTGATGTTTTTGTTCGTTTTGGTCTTCGGCAAGGGATTCTTCAGTTAATAGGGATTCTTCAGTTAATAGGGATTCTTCAGTTAAGTGTTTGTTGTCATTCAACAAGAGACGACTCCTTTTCTTGCAAATTTTTTCTGCACCAAAGATCTCATATGATGTAAAATCACGCTACTAAGACCTCCTCTGCAGAAAGATAAATATTAATGACAGATTTATTGAGTTATCTTATATTAATTCAGACTATTTTGGGGAAGTGTATACTGGCTATGGCCTCTCAATATGGACAAACAGTACTATTACAGATTTTTTCTCATTTTTCAAGCGAAGATCTTATAAGGGAGTCTGCGAGCACATTCGCTTGAGTTCGGCTAGGCGCCATACAAAGTGAAGCACGCTGACGCTTTAAGTCCTGTGATGGTATGGTGTGATGGCATGGTGTGATGTATATGGTGTGATGGTATGGTGTGATGTATATGGTGTGATGGTATGGTGTGATGTATATTGTGTGATGTATATGGTGTGATGTATATGGTGTGATGGTATGGTGTGATATATATGGTGTGATGGTATGGTGTGATGGCATGGTGTGATATATATGGTGTGATGGCATGGTGTGATGTATATGGTGTGATGGTATGGTGTGATGTATATTGTGTGATGTATATGGTGTGATGTATATGGTGTGATGGTATGGTGTGATATATATGGTGTGATGGTATGGTGTGATGATATGGTGTGATGTATATGGTGTGATGGTATGGTGTGATGTATATGGTGTGATGTATATGGTGTGATGGTATGGTGTGATGTATATGGTGTGATGGTATGGTGTGATGGTATGGTGTGATGTATATGGTCTGATGTATATGGTGTGATGGTATGGTGTGATGTATATGGTGTGATGGTATGGTGTGATGTATATGGTGTGATGTATATTGTGTGATGGTATAGTGTGATGTATATGGTGTGATGGTATGGTGTGATGTATATGGTGTGATGGTATGGTGTGATATATATGGTGTGATGGCATGGTGTGATGTATATGGTGTGATGGTATGGTGTGATGTATATTGTGTGATGTATATGGTGTGATGTATATGGTGTGATGGTATGGTGTGATATATATGGTGTGATGGTATGGTGTGATGATATGGTGTGATGTATATGGTGTGATGGTATGGTGTGATGTATATGGTGTGATGTATATGGTGTGATGGTATGGTGTGATGTATATGGTGTGATGGTATGGTGTGATGTATATGGTGTGATGTATATTGTGTGATGGTATAGTGTGATGTATATGGTGTGATGGTATGGTGTGATGTATATGGTGTGATGGTATGATGTGATGTATATGGTGTGATGTATATGGTGTGATGTATATGGTGTGATGGTATGGTGTGATATATATGGTGTGATGGTATGGTGTGATGTATATGGTGTGATGGTATGGTGTGATGTATATGGTGTGATGGTATGGTGTGATGTATATGGTGTGATGTATATGGTGTGATGTATATGGTGTGATGTATATGGTGTGATGGTATGGTGTGATATATATGGTGTGATTGTATGGTGTGATGTATATGGTGTGATGTATATGGTGTGATGGTATGGTGTGATGTATATGGTGTGATGGTATGGTGTGATGTATATGGTGTGATGGTATGGTGTGATGTATATGGTGTGATGGTATGGTGTGATGTATATGGTGTGATGTATATGGTGTGATGTATATGGTGTGATGGTATGGTGTGATATAAATGGTGTGATGGTATGGTGTGATGTATATGGTGTGATGGTATGGTGTGATGTATATGGTGTGATGTATATGGTGTGATAGTATGGTGTGATGTATATGGTGTGATGTATATGGTGTGATGGTATGGTGTGATGTATATGGTGTGATGTATATGGTGTGAAGGTATGGTGTGATGTATATGGTGTGATATATATGGTGTGATGGTATGGTGTGATGTATATGGTGTGATGTATATGGTGTGATGGTATGGTGTGATGTATATGGTGTGATGGTATGGTGTGATGTATATGGTGTGATGGTATGGTGTGATGTATATGGTGTGATGGTATGGTGTGATGTATATGGTGTGATGTATATGGTGTGATGGTATGGTGTGATGTATATGGTGTGATGTATATGGTGTGATGGTATGGTGTGATGGTATGGTGTGATGTATATGGTGTGATGGTATGGTGTGATGTATATGGTCTGATGTATATGGTGTGATGGTATGGTGTGATGTATATGGTTTGATGTATATGGTGTGATGGTATGGTGTGATGTATATGGTGTGATGGTATGGTGTGATGTATATGGTGTGATGGTATGGTGTGATGTATATGGTGTGATGTATATATTGTGTGATAGTATGGTGTGATTTATATGGTGTGATGGTATGGTGTGATGTACACTGCTCAAAAAAATAAAGGGAACACTTAAACAACACAATGTAACTCCAAGTCAATCACACTTCTGTGAAATCAAACTGTCCACTTAGGCCTGCTGGAGGTCATTTTGCAGGGCTCTGGCAGTGCACCTCCTTGCACTAAGGCGGAGGTACCGGTCCTGCTGCTGGGTTGTTGCCCTCCTACGGCCTCCTCCACGTCTCCTGATGTACTGGCCTGTCTCCTGGTAGCGCCTGCATGCTCTGGACACTACGCTGACAGACACAGCAAACCTTTTTGCCACAGTTCGCATTGATGTGCCATCCTGGATGAACTGCACTACCTGAGCCACTTGTGTGGGTTGTAGACTCCGTCTCATGCTACCACTAGAGTGAGAGCACCACCAGCATTCAAAAGTGACCAAAACATCAGCCAGGAAGCATAGGAACTGAGAAGTGGTCTGTGGTCACCACCTGCAGAATCACTCCTGTTTTGGGGGGTGTCTTGCTAATTGCCTATAATTTCCACCTTTTGTCTATTCCATTTGCACAACAGCATGTGAAATTTATTGACAATCAGTGTTGCTTCCTAAGTGGACAGTTTGATTTCACAGAAGTGTGATTGACTTGGAGTTACATTGTGTTGTTTAAGTGTTCCCTTTATTTTTTTGAGCAGTGTATATGGTGTGATGTATATGGTGTGATGTATATGGTGTGATGTATATGGTGTGATGTATATGGAATGGATTGAGAGTTTATAGTTCATGTTGTGAATGTCCGATTTACTGAGAGCAGTCATCTATCTGCTAGTCACTCATTGTCTGTCCCTCCATGCAAAATAAATCAAGAAGCATTGTCTGTGGATGAGGCAGTGTGTGTGTGTGTGTCTTGTAATCAGGCTTAGCATACCTCGTAATCAAGATGAACATTTTTACATTTTACACACACACAAACAAAAGGACATCTTGCTGAGAGGGGCCAGAGAAATAAAAGGGTGGGGAGGTATGGAGGGAGGAGAATGACAAACATTAAAGAGGGAAATGGAAAGAGAGCGAGAGAGAGAGAGAGAGAGAGAGAGAGAGAGAGAGAGAGAGAGAGAGAGAGAGAGAGAGAGAGAGAGAGAGAGAGAGAGAGAGAGAGAGCGTAACCCTAGTACCTGTAGCAGGGGCTGAGGCGTTTAGCTGGTGGTGCCAGAGAGCTTTTACCAGTCTGTGGTCAGACAGAAATTAAAGGCAATGGAGCGATTGAATGGTCAGTCACACACACACACACACACACACACACACACACACACACACACACACACACACACACACACACACACACACACACACACACACACACACACACACACACACACACACACACACAGTTGAATGGACTTTGAGAAATCACTGTTAGATTTTATAATGTCACAGTGATTCCACGTCTCCATCACCCATAATGCAGAGTGACTGAGCAAGCATTCTCTCTCACACACACACACACACACACTGCTGGAAAGGAGGGAGGGATGGAGGGAGGCGGAGAGAAACACACAGCTCATTAAAATACAGATGTGATTTATACCTATCAGGATATTTTGGGAAATGTTTGTAGCAAAAGCGTTGATAACAACCACATCAGCCAACATTACACACATTTGTACTACAGATGGATACCATGATAGAAATGATTAGTAGAAGGTAGGGTTTACTGTAAGTCTCTCTCAATTAGCTTTTTTGGGGGGGAGAGAAAGATTGAGAGAGGGGTGGCGAGAGAGAGAACAGGTCAAAGATAAAGAAGCTCTCACTGTCTGTCTGTCTTTCTCGCTCTCTGTCACCCTCTCTGTCTCTGTTTCTCTCTGTTTATTTTCTGTAATTTCTATAGTGAAATAACAGGCAGGTCACCCGTGATACAAGTCAGTTTTCGACGTCCATCCATGTCTGAGAGTGTCGGGAGATTACGTGGAAATTGACCACTATGGGCAACAGTGAGCACTATCACCTTCAAGTAGGCTTCAGTTTCGGTTTTGCTAGGGCTTTGGGGATGGGGATGGTGGATGTGTGTAAGCATCTGTCTGCCTGTTCGAAACTGGTGATAAAATGTAGCATTTTGAGATTTTTGTTTTAAATGTTCATCCATGTTTCTCAAATGTCAAATTTCAAAGTTGCTCCAAACATTAAATTTCAAATTGTTTAAGGCAGCGTTTCCTAAACTCAGTCCTCGAGTCCCCAGGTGGTGCACATTTTGGTTTTTGCCGTAACACTACACAGCTGATTCAAATGATCAAACGTTGATGATTAGTTGATTATTTGAATCAGATGTGTAGTGCTAGGGTAAAAAAACAAAACGTGCAGCCCTTGGAATCTCGAGGAACGAGTTTGGGAAACCCTGGTATAAGGTCTAAGATGAAGTTTGAATCCAGCGATAGAAAGTCAGAAATAGACGTTCATCCATGTTTCTCAAAATTCAAAGTTGTTCCAAACGTCAAATTTGGCGTTAACTCCAAATTGTTAATGTTAGGGTTAAGTTCAGGCATTATATAAAATATCAGAAACAACTTTCTATTTCTGGATAGGAACTTGCAACCTTTGGAATCAGAGGAAGACGCTTACACCCGTCCACAACTCCCTAGCAAAATGGAAACCTACTTGAATGTAACAGCGCTCACTGTTGCCCCTAGTGGCCGGTTTCCAAGTCATCTCCTAATGTCCTCAGACAAGGAGAGACTGAAACATAGGATGTACTGTATATATTAGGGAAACTACATTAATTTCCTGTGTTTGCTAATCATGTCATAAGCTTCCTTTGGTATTGTGCTGTTAGCTGTCCCTTGATGATGATGTGTGTGTGTGTGTGTGTGTGTGTGTGTGTGTGTGTGTGTGTGTGTGTGTGTGTGTGTGTGTGTGTGTGTGTGTGTGTGTGTGTGTGTGTGTGTATCTGTGGGAGGTGCTTTCAATAGATCATGTTAATGTAAAAGTATAACTCACAATTGAATCAGGGTTGTTGGATTTGTATTATTTCACCAGCATATTTCCCTAAGGTCCTCTGAGGCAGGCGTTTTCAAACTTTTCCTGCCCAGGGATCCTGCCCAGGGAGCCCCAACCAGGCAAACCGGCGTCCCAGGGAGCCCCAACCAGGCAAACCGGCGTCCCAGGGAGCCCCAACCAGGCAAACCCGGCGTCCCAGGGACCCCCAACCAGGCAAACCGGCGTCCCAGGGCCCCCCATGATATGATAGCAAAATTTAAAAAAAATCACGTATTGTTTTATCATCAGGTGAATGATAATGGCAAGTAGAAATAATCCACATTTAAAAATAATTGATTTTTGTGTACAGTTTCATGTTTTCATTATTTTACCCTACCCACAGTTCGTTGGAAGAGGAGGCGTAAACCCTAACATAGTCTGTTAGCTAGAAAGGTCAAGATTTTTTGACACATTTTTACATGGGCTAAGAGAAAATGTTGGTTAGTTCTCAAAGATGGTATTATTTAAAGATATAGTTGAATACACTCAGCTACTGTTTTATTCTTGTTTGATTACTACTTATTACTTATTACCCTAGTTATTAGTGTATTAGGGCAGTCTCATCTGTCATGGTGCCTTCTTATTCTGGGATTTTACTGTGCCCCTGTGTGTGGAGACACCAATCTGTATGTTGGATATCAGTGGATATTAAATCATGTTTCACTAATGTCCCAAACACCAAATCACACTACAGAATGAAGGATGATGGTTCCCCTAGTCCAGCTGTTTTGGGCTGATGAGGCTGAAACCCACTTTTAGACAAGGCTAGAGGGCTACACGGTGGGACTAACTAACCATTTTGGAGGGGGACAGAAACAGGAAAAGGAAGATATGGGCAGGTTATGGTTCATACCAAGCCTCTCTCCATACCCCCAAGTTTCCATCTTAAATTACCATTACTCTCCAAACCACTCTGAGAAGTGTTTATTTGTGTTCATTTCGGAGTAGGAGTTGTGCAGTGTTGAGGGATGTAGGATATATGGAATGGATGGATGAAATGTCTCTTTCATGTGGAGGAGTTGAAGCAGACCACAAAGACCAACACATCACGGTGCTAAGTGGCTCTGCAACACACACACACACACAAACACACGCAGTGTTTGATCTCATGACTCGGTCAGGGCTGAGACTATCAATAGCCCCAATAGTCTTGTGTTGAAAGCATTTCCCCACTAGCGTGGGAAACCTATCCTCTGTCTTGACCCTACACATAAGCTCACGTGAACCACTCACACATATTGTGTGTGTGTGTTCGTGCATATGCTTCACTTTGTGTGCTCGTGAGAGAGAGAGAGAGAGAGAGAGAGAGAGAGAGAGAGAGAGAGAGAGAGAGAGAGAGAGAGAGAGAGAGAGAGAGAGAGATATTAGGGGTTTTATGACCGGATTCCTCTGGCTTTTCAAAGGTTCCCTGGCAGAGAAGAGGATAATGGGTGGGCCTCTCAGAGACCTTTAAATATGGAGGGACTTAACAGTCACCTCTCACAAAATGGAGGGCCCAAACAGTCAGCTCTCACAAAATGGAGGGACCAAACAGTCAGCTCTCACAAAATGGAGGGACCTAACAGTCAGCTCTCACATAATGGAGGAGAGGTGAGGAGAGCAAGACAGAAAAACAGACAAACAGACAGACAGAGATGTCAATTGTCTTTTTACCAAATTACCGTACAACAGACCATGTATTCACCCTGCACCCCCTAATTAACAAATAAATTAACCAAAACAAAGGCAAAGGCAAAGTCTTTTGATGTTTATTTGACGTCAAAAAAGATTTTGATTAAATTTGTCATGAGGGTCTGCTATACAAATTGATGGAAAGTGGAGTTGGGGGAAAAACATACGACATTATACAATCCATGTACACAAAAGTGTGTGAGTAAAGTTGGCAAAAAACACACTCATTTCTTTCCACAGGGCTGTGGGGTGAGACAGGGATGCAGCGTAAGCCCCACCCTGCTAGAATCTGAAGTCAAATGTCTACTGTTTGCTGATGATCTGACGCTTCTGTCCCCAACCAAGGAGGGCCTACAGCAGCACCTAGATCTTCTGCACAGATTCTGTCAGACCTGGGCACTGGCAGTAAATCTCAGTGAAAATAAAATAATGGTGTTGCAAAAAAGGTCCAATTGCCAAGACCAAAAATATAAATTCCATCTAGACACCATCGCCCTAGAGCACACAAAAAACTATACATACCTCGGCCTAAACGTCAGCGCCACAGGTAACTTCCACAAAGCTGTGAACAATCTGAGAGACAAGGCAAGAAGGGCCTTCTATGCCATCAAAAGGAACATACATTTGACTAAACGATTAGGATCTGGCTAAAAATACTTGAATCAGTTATACAACCCATTGCTCTTTATGGTTGTGAGGTCTGGGGTCCGCTCACCAACCAACAATTCACAAAATGGGAAAAACACCAAGTCGAGACTCTGCATGCAGAATTCTGCAAAAATATCCTCTGTGTACAACGTAAAACACAAAATAATTAATGCAGAAAATAATTAGGCCGATACCCTCTAATGATCAAAATCCAGAAAAGAGGCGTTAAATTCTACAACCACCTATAAGGAAGCGATTCCCAAACCTTCCATAACAAAGCCATTACCTACAGAGAGATGAACTTGGAGAAGAGTCCCCTAAGCAAGTTGGTCCTGGGGCTCTGTTCAAATAAAATCTAATCAAATTTTATTTGTCACATACACATGGTTAGCAGATGTTAATGCGAGTGTAGCGAAATGCTTGTGCTTCTAGTTCCGACAATGCAGTAATAACCAACAAGTAATCTAACCTAACAATTCCACAACTACTACCTTATACACACAAGTGTAAAGCGATAAAGAATATGTACATAAAGATATATGAATGAGTGATGGTAGAGAACGGCATAGGCAAGATGCAGTAGATGGTATAGAGTACAGTATATACATATGAGATGAGTAATGTAGGGTATGTAAACATAAAGTGGCATAGTTTAAAGTGGCTAGTGATACATGTATTACATAAAGATGGCAAGATGCAGTAGATGATATAGAGTACAGTGTATACATATACATATGAGATGAGTAATGTAGGGTATGTAAACATTATATTAAGTGGCATTGTTTAAAGTGACTGGTGGTACATTTTTACATAATTTCCATCAATTCCCATTATTAAAGTGGTTGGAGTTGAGTCAGTATGTTGGCAGCGGCCGCTAAATGTTAGTGGTGGCTGTTTAATAGTCTGATGGCCTTGAGATAGAAGCTGTTTTTCAGTCTCTCGGTCCCTAGTTTGATTCACCTGTACTGACCACGCCTTCTGGAAGATAGCAGGGTGAACAGGCAGTGGCTTGGGTGGTTGTTGTCCTTGATGATCTTTATGGCCTTCCTGTGACATCGGGTGGTGTAGGTGTCCTGGAGGGCAGGTAGTTTGCCCCCGGTGATGCGTTGTGCAGACCTCACTACCCTCTGGAGAGCCTTACGGTTGTGGGCGGAGCAGTTGCCATACCAGGCGTTGATACAGCCCGACAGGATGCTCTCGATTGTGCATCTGTAGAAGTTTGTGAGTGCTTTTGGTGACAAGCCGAATTTCTTCAGCCTCCTGAGGTTGAAGAGGCGCTGCTGCGCCTTCTTCACAACGCTGTCTGTGTGGGTGGACCAATTCAGTTTGTCCGTGATGTGTACACCGAGGAACTTAAAACTTTCCACCTTCTCCACTACTGACCCGTCGATGTGGATAGGGGGGTGCTCCCTCTGCTGTTTCCTGAAGTCCACAATCATCTCCTTTGTTTTGTTGACGTTGAGTGTGAGGTTATTTTCTTGACACCACACTCCGAGGGCCCTCACCTCCTTCCTGTAGGCCGTCTCGTCGTTGTTGGTAATCAAGCCTACCACTGTAGTGTCATCCGCAAACTTGATGATTGAGTTGGAGGCGTGCATGGCCACGCAGTCGTGGGTGAACAGGGAGTACAGGAGAGGGCTCAGAACGCACCCTTGTGGGGCCCCAGTGTTGAGGATCAGCGGGGTGGAGATGTTGTTGCCTACCCTCACCACCTGGGGGCGGCCCGTCAGGAAGTCCAGGACCCAGTTGCACAGGGCGTTGCCGAAATCCATAATCAATGTTTTTCATATAATAAAACAAAATGAAATGTTTCCCGATGTGGGTATTGTACTGGAATTGTAGTACTGTATTTTGTGGAGGTTGACTTGATCTGTATGGCACATTTTCCCTTGAATACTGTAGTCGGGATGATGATTATTACAGGTGTTTGTTAGCTGTATGCTTAATGTTTCCCTGTTTGTGTGTGTGTGTGTGTGTGTGTGTGTGTGTGTGTGTGTGTGTGTGTGTGTGTGTGTGTGTGTGTGTGTGTGTGTGTGTGTGTGTGTGTGTGTGTGTGTGTGTGTTCAAGTAAATCATACTGATGTCGTTGATCATGTTGAGACCCACAAATAACTCTTCCCTTCTATTTACATTGCCTAGGTGACGCCGGAGCAGCTGGTGTTGTTATTGGAGCTCCTGCTGACGGAGGCGGAGCTAAGTGTGACGTCATTGCATATGATACAGAGAACCTATGATGTACAGAACAAGGACGCTGAGGTAAAACACACACACACACTTTAGTTGTCATTTGTTCTCTCCTCCCATGCAGTGTTTGGTGCTGTGGTATGTTACTTTGGTGCTGTGGTATGTTATGTTACTTTGGTGCTGTGGTATGTTATGTTACTTTGGTGCTGTGGTATGTCATGTTACTTTGGTGCTGTGGTATGTTATGTTACTTTGGTGCTGTGGTATGTCATGTTACTTTGGTGCTGTGGTATGTTATGTTACTTTGGTGCTGTGGTATGTTATGTTACTTTGGTGCTGTGGTATGTTATGTTACTTTGGTGCTGTGGTATGTTATGTTACTTTGGTGCTGTGGTATGTCATGTTACTTTGGTGCTGTGGTATGTTATGTTACTTTGGTGCTGTGGTATGTCATGTTACTTTGGTGCTGTGGTATGTTATGTTACTTTGGTGCTGTGGTATGTTATGTTACTTTGGTGCTGTGGTATGTCATGTTACTTTGGTGCTGTGGTATGTTATGTTACTTTGGTGCTGTGGTATGTCATGTTACTTTGGTGCTGTGGTATGTTATGTTACTTTGGTGCTGTGGTATGTTATGTTACTTTGGTGCTGTGGTATGTCATGTTACTTTGGTGCTGTGGTATGTTATGTTACTTTGGTGCTGTGGTATGTTATGTTACTTTGGTGCTGTGGTATGTTATGTTACTTTGGTGCTGTGGTATGTTATATTACTTTGGTGCTGTGGTATGTTATGGACTTCACTTCTAAGAATAAAAGATCGTAAAGGATGCGATTGTATTGAGCCAGTCTGGCCTTCAGTGGTTCAGCACGACAATTTCTTTGCAAAGGCCTGTATAGCCTGCCTGGAAGTAGGAGACCAACAGAGAAACTGCAAAACGACAGTACAAGGACAAATTGGAGTCTCAATTCAACGGCTCAGACACAAGACACACGTGGCAGGAACTCCCGCCAATCACGGATTATAAAGGGGAAAGCCAGCCACATCGAGGACACCGACGCCGTGCTTCTGGAGAAGCTAAACAGGGTGCTCTCGATCTCTGCGGCCGACGTGAGTAAGATATTCAAGTATGTTAATTCTCGCAAAGGCTGCCGGCCCAGACGGCATTTCAAGCCGAGTCTTCAGAGCATGTGCAGACCAGCTGGTTGGAGTGTTTAGGGACATTTTCAATCTCTCCCTATCCCAGTCTGTTGTCCCCACTTGCTTCAAGATATCCACCATTGTTCCTGTACCCAAGAAAGCGAAGGTAACTGAACAAAATGACTATCGCCCCGTAGCATTCACTTCTGTCATCATGAAGTGCTTTGAGAAACTAGTTAAGGATCATATCACCTCCACCTTTCATATCACCTCCACCTTACCCGACACCCTCTACGCAATACAATTTGCATACCGCCAAAGATCCATGGATGACACAATCGCCATTACACTGCACACTGTCCTATCCCACCTGAACAAGAAGAATACCTATGTAAGAATGCTGTTCATCAACTACAGCTCAGCCTTCAAAACCAGAGTGCCCTCCAAGCTCATCACTAAGCTCAGGGACCTGGGTTGCAGAGTGAGGAGTGTCCTAGACTTCCTGACGGGCCGGCCCCAGGAGGTGAAGGTGGGCAAAATACCTCTGCGGCGCTGATCAACAAGGGGGCCCCACAGGCGTGCATGCTCAGCCCCTTCCTGTATTCCCTGTTCACCTATGATTGTGTGGCCACAACGTCTCCATTTCAATCATTAAGTTTGCTGACGACACAACAGTGGTAGGCCTGATTACTAATAACAACAAGACAGCCTACACGGAGCCCTGGTGGAGTGGTGCAGGGAAAAATAACTCTCCCTAAACGTCAACAAAAAGAAGGAGCTGATCGTGGACTGAAGAAGGCTGAAGAAATTTGTCTTGGCCCCTAAGATCCTCACAAACTTTTGTAGATGCACCATTGAGAGCATTCTGTCAGGCTGTAACACCACCTGGTACATCAACTGCACCGCCCGCCCTCCAGGACACCTGCCTGCCCTCCAGGACATCTACAGCAGTTGGTGTCTTAGAAAGTCAAGAAGATCATCAAGGACCTCCACCACCCGAGCCACGACCTCTTCCCCCCACTACCATCTAGAAGTCGGAGACAGTACAGGTGCATCAAAACTGGGATCAAGAGACTGATAAACAGCTTCTATTTCCAGGCCACCAGACTGTCAAACAGTCATTACTATCCGGCCTCCGCTCAGTACCCTGCCCTGAACCTTAGAGACTGTCACTAGCCAGCGACTACCGGTACTCTACACTGCAGAGACCTCTGCTATGTACATTGTCATTGAACACTGGTCATTTTAATAATGTTTATATAGAGTTTTACCCATTTTATATGTATATACTGTATCCTAGTCATGGCTCATCCTATATAGCTACTGCTGTACACACCACGCTTGTCAAATCAAATTGTATTTATTGCGTGCTTTGTAAACAACAGGTGTAGACTAACAGTGAAATGCTTAATTACGGGCCTTTCCCAACCAACCAATGTTATGGTTAGTGGTCTGTCCTTCCATGTAAGTGTTGTAAAATGTGTGTGAGATATGTGTGAGCATTTAATGTGGTGTGAAGGATAGTGTGTGAGCACTGGTTTAAACGCATGCGTGTGTGATTGTGGTTGGAAGTGTGTGAGTGATCATGAATATGTGTGTGTGAATGCATGTGGAAGTGTATGTCTGTGCCTACGAATGAGTGTGTTTGCATGTAATGAGAGTGAATGCGTGACTGTGGCTAGCTTCCTTTCATGTGGGTCTCATGTGCTAGGATGTGTGTGTGTGTTTGTAACGGCCATCTGTCGGTCAAGCACATAGGGCACATTGTACCTCAGAAGGCCTTGAAGCCCACGCTAGGTTGAAGGGTCCAGAGAGGAAATTAGTATGTTACACCATACCACACCAAGGACACTCCTCATGTGTTGGAGGAGAGGAGAAGAGAGAGAGAGACTTGCAGGGTCGTTTTAGAATCAAATCAAATTTTATTTGTCACGTGCGCTGAAATACAACAGCTGTAGACCTTACAGTGAAATGCTTGCTTACAAGCCCCTAACCAACAAAACAGTTCAAGAAATAGAGTTAAGAAGATATTTACTAAATAAACTAAAGTCAAAATAAAATTAAAACATTTAAAAAGTTTCAATAAAATAACAACAATGAGGCTATACACAGGGGGTACCAGTACCGAGTTAGTCAAAGTAATTTGTATATGTTATTAGGGGTCACTGGGGGGAGGTCAATAGTCTGGGTGGCCATTTGATTAATTGTTCATCAGCCTTATTGCTTGGGGGTAGAAGCTGTTAAGGAGCCTTTTGGTCCTAGGCTTGGTGCTCCGGCACCGCTTGCTGTGCGGTGGCAGAGAGAACAGTCTATGACTTGGGTGACTGGAGTCTTTGACAATTTTTGGGGCCTTCCTCTAACCTCCCCAGTGATGTAACTGGCAGTACACACTACCCTCTGTAGTGCCTTACAGTCAGATGCCAAGCAGTTGCCATACCAGGCTGTGATGCAACCGGTCATGATGCTCTCGATGGTTCAGCTGTAGAACTTTTTGAGGATCAGGGGACCAATGCCGAATCTTTTCAGTCTCATGAGGGAGAAAAGTTGTTGTCGTGCCCTCTTCATGACTGTTTTTGTGTGTTTGGAGCATGATAGTTTGTTGGTGATGTGGACACCAAGGAACTTGAAACTCTCGACCTGCTCCACTACAGCCCTGTCGATGATAATGGAGGCCTGTTCGGCCTGCCTTTTCCTGTAGTCCACGATCAGCTCCTTTGTCTTGCTCACATTTGAGGGAGAGGTTGTTGTCCTGGCACCACACTGCCAGGGCTCTGAACTCCTCCCTACAGGCTGTCTCGTCATTGTTGATGATCAGGCCTAACACTGTTATGTTGTCAGCAAATTGAATGGTGGTGTTGGAGTCGTGTTTGGCCACGCAGTTGTGGGTGAACAGGTATTACAGGAGGGGACTAACCACGCACCCCTGAGGGACCCCAGTGTTGCGGATCAGCATGGCAGATGTGTTGTTGCCTACCCTTATCACCTGGTGGCGGCCAATCAGGAAGTCCAGGATCCAGTTGCAGAGTGAGGTGTTTAAGTCCCAGGGTCCTTAGTTTAGTGATGAGCTTTGTGGGCACCATGGTGTTGAACACTGAGCTGTTGTCAATGAACAGCATTCTCACATAGGTGTTCCTTTTGTCCAGGTTTGGAAAGGGCAGTGTGGAGTGAGATTGAAGTTGCTTCATCTGTGGATCTGTTGGGGAGGTATGCGAATTGGAGTGGGTCTAGGGTTTCTGGGACGATGGTGTTGATGTGAGCCATGACCAGCCTTTCAAAGCACTTCATGGCTACCGACATAGAAGGATGTAGAGTACTGTGCAGTCAGGTCACATGTGATACAAGTCAGTATTCAACGTCCATCCATGTCTTAGGACGTCGGGAGATGACATGGAAACCAGCCACTAGGGGAAACAGTGAGCGCTATTACCGAAATCTTAAGGCCTCTGGTGCCAAAGGTTGTATGTTTGAATCCTGCGATAGAAAGCTGTTTTTGATATTTTTGTTTTAAGCCTATCCCAAACCTTAACCCGTAGATTAACCATTCAGCGTTAATGCCCTTACATTAAGATTTCTGAGTTAATGCCTAAATTGAACCTTAAAAACACTTTGAAATTTGACGTCTGACAAACATGGATGAACATGAGACAGCGATAGATTGTTTCACTGTGACCTTTACCAGTTTAAGCTAGGGAAAGAACATGTTCAGCATTAGACCAACAGTTATTGTATTTAGTGGTACTTGTCTGTGTATCTGTTTGAATGCCATCCAGGCCACCCTGCTCTGATGCCCTGAGTAACCCCGGCAGCTGCTCCATGTGCTGGGTTGCATTCCTGGGGAGAACCCTGGAGCTCCATCTTACCCCTGTCTTACCCCCCCCCCCCCCCCCATCAGGACTACAGGTGTGTGTGTGTGTTCATGCTAGTGTGAGTGTATGTGTGAATTGAAAGCGAGGTAAAAAAGATAAAGGAAAATGAGAGATATATAGAACTGAAATGGCATGTTAGTAAGGGATGTGGTATTACACCAGGTTGTTAATCAAATCAAATCAAGTTTATTTTATATAGCCCTTCGCACATCAGCTAATATCTCAAAGTGCTGTACAGAAACCCAGCCTAAAACCCCAAACAGCAAGCAATGCAGGTGTAGAAGCACGGTGGCTAGGAAAAACTCCCTAGAAAGGCCAAAACCTAGGAAGAAACCTAGAGAGGAACCAGGCTATGAGGGGTGGCCAGTCCTCTTCTGGCTGTGCCGGGTGGAGATTATAACAGAACATGGCCAAGATGTTCAAATGTTCATAAATGACCAGCATGGTCAAATAATAATAATCAGGAGTAAATGTCCGTTGGCTTTTCATAGCTGATCATTAAGAGTACCTCTACCGCTCCTGCGGTCTCTAGAGAGTTGAAAACAGCAGGTCTGGGACAGGTAGCACGTCCGGTGGACAGGTCAGGGTTCCATAGCCGCGGGCAGAACAGTTGAAACTGGAACAGCAGCAAGGCCAGGTGGACTGGGGACAGCAAGGAGTCATCATGCCCGGTAGTCCTGATGCATGGTCCTAGGGCTCAGGTCCTCCGAAAGAGAGAAGGAGAGAATTAGAGAGAGCATACTTAAATTCATACAGGACACCGGATAAGACAGGAGAAGTACTCCAGATATAACCAACTGACCCTAGCCCCCCGACACATAAACTACTGCAGCATAAATACTGGAGGCTGAGACAGGAGGGGTCAGGAGACACTGTGGCCCCATCCGATGATACCCCCGGACAGGGCCAAATAGGAAGGTTAAGATAGATAGACTCCTGTTATAAGGGATGTGGTATTACACCTGGTTGCTAAGATAGATAGACTCCTGTTATAAGGGATGTGGTATTACACCTGGTTGCTAAGATAGATAGACTCCTGTTATAAGGGATGTGGTATTACACCTGGTTGCTAAGATAGATAGCCTCCTTTTATAAGTGATGTGGTATTACACCTGGTTGCTAAGATAGATAGACTCCTTTTATAAGTGATGTGGTATTACACCTGGTTGCTAAGATAAATTGCGTCATGTTATAAGTGATGGAGTATTACACTTGGTTGCTGTCATAGCTAGCCTCAAGCGATTGGGTATTATTCCTGGGTGCTATGATTGATATCCTTCTGTTATAAGTGATGTGACATTACACCTGGTTGCGAAGATAGATTGCCTCCTGTTATACGTGATGGGGTATTACCCTTGGTTGCTATGAACGATGGCCTCAGGTTGTAAGTTATGTGGCATTACACCTGGTTGCTTTGATAGATATAATCCTGTTATAACTGATGTGGTATTACACCTGGTTGTTTTGATAGATGGCCTCCTGTTATAAGTGATGTTTATTTTTATAGATTTTTTATTTCACCTTTATTTAACCAGGTAGGCTAGTTGAGAACAAGTTCTCATTTACAACTGCGACCTGGCCAAGATAATGCAAAGCAGTGCGACACAAACAACAACACAGAGTTACACATGGAATAAACAAACATACAGTCAATAATACAGTAGAAAAGTATATACACAGTATGTGCAAATGAGGTAAGATAAGGGAGGTAAGGCAATAAATAGGCCATAGCGGCAAAATAATTACAATTTGGCAATTAAACACTGGAGTGATAGATGTGCAGAAGATGAATGTGCAGGTAGAGATACTGGGGTGCAAAGGGCCCCAAAAAATAAATAAAAAATAACAGTATGGGGATGAGGTAGTTGGATGGGCTATTTACAGATTAGCTATGTACAGGTGCAGTGATCTGTGAGCTGCTCTGACAGCTGGTGCTTAAAGTTAATGAGGGAAATATGAGTCTCCAGCTTCAGTGATTCTTCAAATTCGTTCCAGTCATTGGCAGCAGTGACCTGGAAGGAAAGGCGGCCAAAGGAAGAATTGGCTTTGGGGGTGACCAGTGAAATATACCTGCTGGAGCGCGTGCTACGGGTGGGTGCTGCTATGGTGACCAGTGAGCTGAGATAAGCTGGAGCTTTACCTAGCAAAGACTTATAGATGACCTGGAGCCAGTGGACTATGGTGACAAAATGGATGGCACTGTGATAAACTGAATCCAATTTGATGAGTAGTGTTGGAGGCTATTTTGTAAATGACATCACCAGTGCAGTGGGCAGCTGGGAGGAGGTGCTCTTATTCTCCATGGACCTTACAGTGTACCAGAACTTTTTGGAGTTTGTGGTCCAGGATGCAAAATTCTGTTTGAAAAAGCTAGCCTTTGCTTTCCTAACTGCCTGGTTATATCGGTTCCTAACTTCCCTGAAAAGTTGCATATCGCAGGGGCTATTTGATGCTAATGCAGAACGCCACAGGATGTGCTGGTCAAGGGCAGTCAGGTCTGGAGTGAATCAAGGGCTATATCTGTTCCTGGTTCTACATTTTTTGAATGGGGCATGCTTATTTTAGATGGTGAGGAAAGCACTTTTAAAGAATAACCAGGCATCCTCTACTGACAGAATGAGTTCAATATCCTTCCAGGATACCCGGTCCAGGTCGATTAGAAAGGCCTGCTCGCTGAAGTGTTTTAGGGAGCGTTTGAGGGGTGATGAGGGGTGGTCGTTTGACCGCAGACCCATTACGGACGCAGGCAATGAGGCAGTGATCGCTGAGATCCTGGTTGAGACAGCAGAGGTGTATTTGGAGGGCAGGTTGGTTAGGATGATATGAGGATGCCCGTGTTTACGGATTTGGGGTTGTACCTGGTAGGTTCCTTGATCATTTGTGTGAGATTGAGGGAATCAAGCTTAGATTGTAGGATGGCTGGGGTGTTAAGCATGTCCCAGTTTAGGTCACCTTACAGCACGTGCTCTGAAGATAGATGGGGGGGCAATCAACTCACATATGGTGTCCAGCGCACAGTGGGGACAGAAGGTGGTCTGTAGCAAGTGGCAACGGTGAGGGACTTGTTTCTGGAAAGGTGGATTTTTAAAAGTAGAAGCAAATTGTTTGGGCAAAGACCTGGATAGTAAGATAAAACTCTGCAGGTTATCTCTACGGTGGATTGCAACTCCGCCCCCTTTGGCAGTTCTAACTTGTCGGAGAAGTTATAGTTAGGGATGGAAATGTCAGGGTTTTTGGTGGCATTGCTAAGCCAGGATTCAGACACGGCTACATCCGGGTTGGCAGATTGTGCTAAAGCAGTGAATAAAACAAACTTTAGGAGGCTTCTAATGTTAACATGCAGGAAACCAAGGCTTTTACGGTTACAGAAGTCAACAAATGAGAGCGCCTGAGGAATGGGAGTGGAGCTAGGCACTGCAGAGCCGGGATTCACCTCTACATCACCAAAGGAACAGAGGAGGAGTAGGATACGGGTACGGCTAAAGGCTATAAGAAATGGTCGTCTAGTACGTTCAGAACAGAGAGTAAAAGGAGCAGGTTTCTGGGCACGGTAGAATAGATTCAAGGCGTAATGTACAGACAAAGGTATGGTAGGATGAGAGTACAGTGGAGGTAAACCTACGATGAGAGAGGTATTGTCTCTAGAGACACCATTTAAACCAGGTGAGGTCACCGCGTGTGTGGGAGGTGGAACACAATGGTTAGCTAAGGCATATTGAGCAGGGCTGGAGGCTCTACAGTGAAATAAGGCAATAATCACTAACCAAAACAGCAATGGACAAGGCATATTGACATTAGGGAGAGTCATGCGTAGCCGAGTGATCATAGGGTCCAGTGAGTAGCTAGGTGGGCTGGAGACACAGTGATTCAGACAGCTAGCGGGCCGGGGATAGCAGGCTAGCAGAAGAGCCTTAGAGGGACGTCGTGACGGAAGAAGTCTGTTGTAGCCCCCTCGTGCAGTAATGTCGGCAGACCAGTCATGATGGATCAGCAGGGCTCCGTGTAGTAAAAGGATCCAGGCCAATTGGCAAAATAGATATAGTAGCCCAAGAAATTGGCTGATGAACCTCTTCAGCTAACAGTCCAGTATGCTCTAGACAGCTAGCGGGCCGTAGCTAGCAGGCTAGCAGATGGGCATTCAGGGTACGTCGCGATGGAGGAGCCTGTTGAAAAAAACCCTCGGGCGGATTACGTCGGTAGTCCAGTCGTGATGAATCGGCGGGGCTCCGTATTGGTTGTAAAAGGGTTCCAGGCCAATAGGCAAAATAGGTATTGTAGACCAAGGAGTGGCTGATGGACCTCTTCAGATAGCCGGGAGATGGGCCTAGCATAGGTTAGCTCCAGGCTAATTGTTTCTTGCTTTGGGACAGAGACGTTAGCCAGGAGTAGCCACTCGGATAGCAGCTAGCTAGATGCGATGATCCAGGTGAAAAGGTTCAGAGCTTGCGGTAGGAATCCAGAGATATGGTAGGGAAGAAGTACGATGTGCTCTGGGTTGAATCGCGCTGTGCAGACTGGCAGGAGTTGTCCGGGCTAAAGGTTAGCTGATGACCGCTAGCAGTGGCTAGCTGAGTACTAGCTAGTAGCTAGTTAGCTCGCTAGCTTTTGTTGGGGGTTCCGGTTCTAAAGTAAAGATAATAGCAGATCCATACCACATTGGGTGAGGCGGATTGCATGAGAGTATGTTGAAGTTGAGGTTAAGAAAAATATATTTTTAAAATACTGTATATGCAAAGAAAAAAAGATATAAAAAGATATATACACGGGACACGACAAGACAAAGACAAAGACGCCTGACTGCAAAGCCATCTTGGATAAGTAATGTGGCATTACTCCTGGTTGCTAACTTCTTGAGAATACAGGGGGTGCTGTTTTCGCATTAGCATAATTGCCTCTACAGATTAAACTGCCTCTTATTCAATTATTGCTGTTACTATATGCATATAACCATATACCATTGGATAGAAAACAAGCTATGGTTTCTAAATCCGTTTCAATTTTGTCTCTGAGTGAAACACAGGTCATTTGACAGCACTTTCCCTGAGCCAGAAGAAGATTGCAAGATGTGTATGCTCGCTTCAACGCTCTGCCTATATATGGTCACGCCACCTATGACCCGAAACACACTTCATTCGTCTTCCTCTGGGTGTCAGGAAGACGTCAGAGGAGAATTTTTTTGTTTATCTTGTACTGACGTGAAATAAGACCTATTTCTTTAGCGTGACCGACAACTTCCGGTTTTCTGAAACGCGCGTTTTAGAGGTGCAATTGTCTTTTGTTATGCTGACGTTACGGATGAAAACTATCTCCGTCTCGAAGTTTGTTTGATACATGTGACCATATCATCGTAATGTATGTTTTTTCAATATAGTTTAATCAGATTATTTGAATTTTTTCGGGAGTTTTGCCGTGTTCCGTTCTGTGAGTTTTTTAACTTTGGACAGGGACCGTGCCAGTCGACCAGTACCCAGGCTAAATGAAGAGGGAAAGTTGCCATTGTGAATGGATTGAACGACTCATCAGGACTAAGGACACCTTGATCAACATTCTGATGAAAGATCAGCAATAGTAAGACCCAATTTACGATGTTATTTCATATATCTGTCGTGCATGTGAACTGGTCGGGCGCGCCCAGCTGGTTCTGGCTGGCGTGGTTATGCTAATTTAGCTCTACATTTTGTTTTCGCTATAAAACATTTAATAAATCTGAAATATTGTTTGGATTCACCAGATGTTGGGCTTTCAATATCTGTACGCTGTGTATTTTTTCTGAAATGTTTTAAGACAAGTAATTAGTTATATAACGTTGGTCTCTGTAATTGTTCTAGCTGCATCAGCACTATATCAGATTGCAGCTGCAATGTAGAACTGTGATTTATACCTGAAAAATGCACATTTAAAAAAAAAAAACTATGCTATACCATAAATATGTTATCAGACTGTCATCTTATGAATTTGTTTGTTGGTTAGTGGCTATCAATATCTTAGTTTAGCCGAATTGGTGATAGCACCTGATGGAGTAAGAAACTGTTGGAGTAAGAAAATGGTGTCTTTTGCTAACGTGTTTAGCTAATAGATTTACATATTGTGTCTTCCCTGTAAAACATTTAAAAAATCTGAAATGGTGGTTTTATTCACAAGATCTGTGTCTTTCATTGGGTGTCTTGGACTTGTGATTTAATGATATTTAGATGCTACTATTTAATTGTGACGCTATGCTAGCGATGCTAATCAGTGTGGGGGGGGGGGGTTGGGGGGTGCTCCCGGATCCGGGTTAGGTACTCTGTAGAGGCTAAGATAGATAGCCTCCTGTTATAAGTGGTGTAGCATTACACCTGGTTGCTAGTGTGCAAGTAAAGTTTCTGAGGTGTACTGTAGAACTAATGATAAATGGAAAGAGAAGGTAGAGAATTGGGAAATAAAGAAGAGCGGAAAGATAGTGGATGATATGTCAGATGGAGGGATGTTGACAGAACGAGCGAATGTGAGGGAAAGAAGGAGGGAGAGGGGTTAATGACAGAGGGAAGAGGTAAAAGAGTTAAGCGATAGAGAAGAAAGAGAGGGAAGAGAGAGAGAGGCCATCTGAGGCCTAATTGATCTCATGTTTATTTACGAGGCTCCAGAGGTAAAGGGTGCTTTCAGAGACCCTGCTATCAATGGAGTGTTACCCAGCTCTGTTTCTCACTGTTTCTCACGCCCCCAAACACAGGTGGAATGGAAAACAGTGTGTGTGTGAGCGTGTGCGTGTGTTTGCACTCTTTTGTCTGTGCATACATCTGTGTGGGCGTCTGTGGAACATCAATCAAGACATGAGAAGAAAAATAATCCTCCTCAGTATTGCGGCTTCCATCGAGGAGAATGTATCATCTAGGAGAGAAAAAAATACCCTCTCATCATTTAACTCACAAATCACTCCCATCACACGCGCACACACACGCACGCACGCACGCACGCACGCACACACACACACACACACACACACACACACACACACACACACACACTTACGTAACATGCAACGCTGACCCTTGTGCAAAAACATGTGTGTGTTTCTGTATGTATACTGTACATGTGTGTGTGTTTCTGTATGTTCTGTATGTATACTGTACATGTGTGTGTGTTTCTGTATGTATACATTTAAGTCATTTAGCAGACGCTCTTATCCAGAGCGACTTACAAATTGGAAAGTTCATACATATTCATCCTGGTCCCCCCGTGGGAATTGAACCCTGGTCCCCCCGTGGGAATTGAACCCACAACCCTGGCGTTGCAAGCGCCATGCTCTACCAACTGAGCCACACGGGACCATATACTGTACATGTGTGTGTGTTTCTGTATGCTCTGTATGTATACTGTACATGTGTGTGTGTTTCGGTATGTTCTGTATGTATATTGTACATGTGTGTGTGTTTCTGTATGTTCTGTATGTATACTGTACATGTGTGTGTGTTTCTGTATGTTCTGTATGTAAACTGTACATGTGTGTGTGTTTCTGTATGTTCTGTATGTATATTGTACATGTGTGTGTATTTCTGTATGTTCTGTATGTATACTGTGCATGTGTGTGTGCGTGTGTTCTCTCCAGGCCATGGGTGTTTATCTGTATGGGGAGCTGATGGTTCAAGAGGACTCTGGGCAGCAGGCTCTGGCCAGGCGCTATCTCTCATTGGTCCAGGATGAGAAGGACCAATCAGCTCGCAGAGTGGTGGAGGAGCTGGTCGAATGAGCTGGCACACAACTGGTACTGACCCGCCCAGCTGAGCCTTCTCATAACTATAGGTACTATATGTTTCTGAACATTATTATGTACAAAGTGATGATGGGACCTTTCTATTATGTAAAGAACAGGCTGATGTGAGCTCATATTGCTCTGATACTATTCTGTATGATCTCGTCAATACAGTAGATGGGCAGACATGTACTGCCTCTTCATTGCCCTGTTTTCTCTAGTTCCTCTGCCACGTTTAGATGTTTGTAATGGGTCTTGTTTCGTCATTTTGCTCTGAAAGTGATACTGTAAAAAAGTATTTGTGTTGGGTGTATTTTGCCCAGCCTGAAGTGACTTGGCCATCTCTCTCTCACACATTCCTCCTCAAGTGCTGTTAGTGTGTACGTACACTACTGTTCAAAAGTTTGGGGTCACTTAGAAATAAGTAAATAAGTATCATAACAAAAAAGTCTGAAATCACAAATGCTCATATTCCTGCCATCTTTCTGAGCGATACAAAATTCATCTGTACAGTCACAACATGCCATTGGAATACAGGAGTGATGGTTGCTGATAATTGGCCTCTGTACGCCTATGTAGATATTCCATTACAAATCAGTTGTATACAGCTACAATAGTAATTTACAACATTAGCAATGTATACATTGTATTTCTGATCAATTTGATGTTATTTTAATGAACAAAAAATTAGCTTTTCTTTTAAAAACAAGAACACTTCTACGCGACCCAAAACTTTTGAAAGGTAGTATATGTGTGTGTGTGTGTGTGTGTGTGTGTGTGTGTGTGTGTGTGTGTGTGTGTGTGTGTGTGTGTGTGTGTGTGTGTGTGTGTGTGTGTGTGTGTGTGTGTGTGTGTGTGTGTAAGCTCAGAACGCTGCCTTTTCCGTGGTTTCACAGGAGCGCTGTCAGGATGTGTTTGTCAGGGCAGGAATGTGGGAATGTGTTCCTCAAACAAACTGACAGCAGACGAGGAGAGGAGGAGAGAGGGAGTGAGCGTTTTCAGAGAGAGGGGGAAATGAGAGGACCTAGTCTGCGGTTAGCCCTGTGCTGCTTTTTACTGTGTTTACCCTGAAATTCCTGTGTATGTGTGCTGCGTTTGTGTGTGTTGTATGTGTAACTGCACTGTCACCCACTTGGAGGGAAGGTGGTCTCAGGCTTCTCATAACAGCAAGGGGTTTATTTGTTATCTCCCTCCCAGCGAGGTGAAGAGAACAAAAATGTATGATTCAGAGAGAGAGGGGGGGAGTGAGGACTCTGAAGGAGTAGATATTTTCATAGTGTGGGCAATAACAGGAACACTAGAACTTTCCCTAGAAAGGAGAGCCTTTCAGCCATACAAACTATCTAACGAGGTCAGTCGTGATATAGGTCAGTATTCGACGTCCATCCATTTCTGAGGACGTCGGGAGATGATGTGGAAACCGGCCACTAGGGGCAACAGTGAGCGCTGTTAGCTTGAAGAAGTTTCGGTTTTGATTGGGTGTTGTGGATGGGGATGGCTGTACTTATCTGTCTCTGGTGTCTAAGGTTGCATGGTTCAATCCAGCGATAGAAAGTTGTTTTTGAGATTTTTGTTTTAACCATATCCCAAACCTTAACCCTTACCTTAACCATTCTAAGTTTATGCTTAACCTTAAGATGTCAGAGTTAATGCTAAACTTAGCCCTAACATAAAAAAAATCGGAGTTAATGCCTGAACTTAACCTTCCACACTTGTAGATTTGACCTTTGGAACAACTTCAAAATTAACCATTTGAAATTCTGATGTGAGACTTTGAGAGCTTGTTGATCTAGCGTACTAGGCTGCGAGGCTCCTTTATCTAGACATAAAGCAAACTCTTTATTCACTGTTCTTGCTCTGGATATCTACATATTCTGCCTGGTGTAATAACCACAGTCATGACAAGCCCTAGCCATTGCATACACACTGAACAAAAATATAAACACGACATTCAACAAGATTTTACTGAGTTACTGTTGATATAAGGAAATCAGTCAATTAAAATAAATGTAAATAAGCTTTGATCTATGGATTTCACATGACTGGGAATACAGATATGCATCTATTGGTCACAGATGCCTTTTATTTTTTTAAAGATAGGAGCGTGGATCAGAAAACCAGTCAGTATCTGGTGTGACCACCCTTTGCCTCATGCAGCGTGACACATCTCTTTCACATAGAGTTCATCAGGCTGTTTATTGTGGCCCGTGGAATGTTTTCCCACTCCTCTTCAATTGCTGTGAGAAGTTGCTGGATAATGGCTGGAACTGGAACACGCTATCATACACGTCAGTCCAGACTATCCCAAACATGCTCAATGGGTGACATGTCTGGTGAGTATGCAGGCCATGGAAGAACTGGGACATTTTCAGCTTCCAGGAATTGTGTACAGATCCTTGCGACATGGGACCGTGCATTATCATGCTGAAACATGAGGTGATGTAGGTGGATAAATGGCACAACAATGGGCCTCAGGATCTTGTCACGGTATCTCTGTGCATTCAAATTGCCATCGATAAAATGCAATTGTGTTCATTGTCTAGCTTATGTCTGCCCATTCCATAACCCCACCGCCACCATGGGGCACTCTGTTCACAATGTTGACATCGCCCACATGATGCCTTACACGATGTCTGCCATCTGCCCGGTACAGTTGAAACTGGGATTCATCCGTTAAGAGCACACATCTCCTCCAGCGTGCCAGTGGCCATCGAAGCTGAGCATTTGCCCACTGAAGTTGGTTACGATGCTGAACTGCAGTCAGGTCAAGACCCTGGTGAGGATGATGAGCACGCAGATGAGCCTCCCTGAGACGGTTTCTGACAGTTTGTGCAGCCCTTCTTCGGTTATGCAAACCCACAGTTTCAGTCAGCAAAGCTTTCCAAACTTGAGACATCTGTGGCATTGTGTTGTGTAACAAAACGGCACATTTTAGAGTGGCCTTTTATTGTCCCCAGCACAAGATTCACCTGTGTAATGATAATGCTGTTTAATCAGCTTCTTGATATGCCACACCTGTCAGGTAGATGGATTATATTGGCAAAGGAGACATGCTCACTAACAGGGATGTAAACAAATTTGTATGCAAAATTTGAGAGAAATAAGCTTTTTGTGAGTATGGAATATTTCTGGGATCATTTCAGCTCATGAAACATGGGACCAACATGGGATCAACCGGATATCTATATTCATGTCTGTCATATCTATCTCTACATCTATGGTTAAATATGTCGTATGGCTGTTACCATTTGGGACACATTATGGTCTTATAACCGGAGTTGCTGCTAAGTACTTGTCCAGATGATACAGAGATATACAGATACATCCTTCATCAGGCGGTGGCCAAGCAAGACAAGAAGGGTGCTTTCATCCACACACACACACGCGCACGCACACACACACACACACACACACACACACACACGCACGCACGCACGCACGCACGCACGCACGCACGCACGCACGCACGCACGCACGCACGCACGCACTCACACACACACACACACACACACACAGAGGATAGCTTTGTGTGTGCAGAGGGGTGGAGAAAGGTTTTCCAGGCGAGTGCTCTGTCTGTCTCTACTCGGATAAATCACTTTACACGCACACTCTGATGGGGCCCTTCCTGTCACAGTGGCTCTCTGTCTCTGTCCACTACTGTCTGGCCATCATCACTCACTTCCTCAGTACGAATCCACATATAATTCCAGCTTCAGTACAGGCCTAGAATAGAATAGAGTAGAATAGAATAGAGTCTGATGCAGTTCTCCCAACCTGGGGTCACAGAACCATTCGTTTTGACTTAATCAATTTTGTATTGACTTGTTCATGTCTCTGACTAAAAGGTAACACACTACACCAAAGAAGAAGGAAGAGACTAGGGCTACAATAACATGCCTGTCTGCTTGTCTGCCTGCCTGCCTGTCTGCTTGTCTGTCTGTTTGCTTGTCTGTCTGCCTGTCTGTCAGACTGCCAGTCCAAGATAACTTTTCCTCCACTTTGTTTTTAAAACAAGGGGGTAGAGATGGACTCACCCCCTCTCTTTTCTCCCCTCCCTCCCTGTCTCTTTTCTTCCCCCTGTACATGCCTGTGGAATCCCTCCTGATCCGCATAATGAGGGGCATATCATCGGTGTGGTGGAGCATAGCGAATGGGAGAGGAGGAGAGAAGCAGAGGTGGAGAGAAAGTGGGAGAGAAGGATAGAGAGGGAGAGAGAGATCCACAGGTTTGACCTTTCATGTCTCGGCTGTGATGGTTCATGGTGTGCTGAGAGTAAGAGCGAGGGAGAGCGAGGATTTACAGGTATCACCTTTAA
The DNA here is from genome assembly GCF_029448725.1 of Salvelinus fontinalis. Taxonomy (NCBI): domain Eukaryota; kingdom Metazoa; phylum Chordata; class Actinopteri; order Salmoniformes; family Salmonidae; genus Salvelinus; species Salvelinus fontinalis. The sequence continues at coordinate 31,515,537 of NC_074692.1, read as the reverse complement.
TGTCAGGATTCCTGGTACGCTGAGTTAGGGATAGAGAGGAAAAGAGAGAGAGAGAGGAAAAGAAAGAAAGAAAGAAAGAAAGAGGGAGAGAAAGAGAAGAGAGGAAAATAAAGAGAGAGAGTCTCCTGGTCTTTCATGTCTGCTCTGGGAGGGTTCCTGGCGTGCTGATTTGTGCCTTAAGATAAAATCACATTGCCAGGGATTACCACCCAGACCAGACCCTGCCGGTTGCCATGACAACTAGAGGCTCCACCACTCAGCTGCCCACAATAATAAAGTCAAATAAGACATGATGATCTGGGAGGGTGTGTGGTGTGCATGACGAGGATGAGAGGCCCCACACAGGGTAGAGGGGCAGGGGTGGAAACTTTTTGAGCACATGTGTCTCTATGTGGGTGTCTATGTTGAGCCCACCCTCATGAAAATGTACTGTACTACTGAATTACTCCCCATCACTACACAAGATCTACACAAAACCTACTGGTTTTACTACTTGATTGCTATTGAGATGTGTAGTAAACCAGTATTGATTTACGTAGTAATTTAAGTAGTAATGAGTGATAAATTGGGATGTTTCACTTTTGGTGAACACATATGTCCTACTCATGTTACTACATAATTCTCCCTTAATGATCAGCTTTTGGGTATCTACTATTTAAAACCTACACAATTCATACACGTTCACTATTGAATTACTACGTACTACTGCTGTATGCCTACTCAATCCCTATCTCAACAATTACTACTGTCATTTGTATGTGTAGTATTGTGTCACTACTGAATTTCTCCTGATCCTCCTTCATTTCCTACATAAACCCTTTTAAATTACTATTGAAACTGTCGCATTTACTACAGTTTGCTTATTTAAAATCACTATTGACATCTTGTTTAACTACTGTGTCACTACTAGGCTAGCGTACGTTATTTCCTCACATTTCAAACTGTAGGTATATCATCAAACAAGAAATAATACACTTATACAAACAACTGCATTTTAAAAAATGTAATAATTACATATTTCTTGACATATGTACACTTTTGTTAATCCCTTTGAGGCCTTGTCTTCATTCAACTTTGATTCATCTATCTTCAGTTCCTCTTTTTTTGATGCAGCCACATTACTCCACCACGTAACCTTTACAAAATAAAGACAAGCACAAGAGGCAACCAATTATATGCCATTTTCAATCACTTAATGTCACGTAAGACAAAACAGAAAAATATTTGATAAACAATGTTAATCTTACCAACAATGGCCTCATCATAATAACAATTATTTAAAAAACAATGGCCTCTATGTCTTCTTATGCCGAGGGCTAAACACAATACCGTTTTGGCTAGCAATCTTTTTAATCTGGTGTATGTATCTGCCAGACAGGCAGTGACCTCTCTCCCAGCAGGTACAGAGCTTAGCTGATTGGTGAACAGTGATTGATCTCCTCTTTGTTCACAGTGGCTAAGTTCTGCACCCGAGGAGAGCATGACAGCTAGAACCAGACAAAGAGATAAAGGGAGAGAGAGGTGGAATGAGAGGATTAGCTGACACCATTTCCCTCCGCCCCACACGTCTAAACCATATGAACAGTTTTGCATGCAAGATAAATTCCTCTCTCCTGTCTCTGCATGTCTGAAGAGACCCTACCTACACTGGAGTGGAGATGTACAGTAGGCATTTAGAAGTGTGTGTGTGTGTGTGTGTGTGTGTGTGTGTGTGTGTGTGTGTGTGTGTGTGTGTGTGTGTGTGTGTGTGTGTGTGTGTGTGTGTGTGTGTGTGTGTGTGTGTGTGTGTGTGTGTGTGTGTGTGTGCGCATCCATGGGAATTCGAACTTGGAGTCTCCTTCATAAGTTTGATGTGCTGCACAATTACTAATGAGCCTTGCGTTATGCTCTCCTGCCCATTCTCTGTTTCTCCCTCTCTCTTCTTTCTCACCACACCTCTCTTTCTCCAATCTCTCTCTCCTCCCGTGTCTCTATGATCTCTCTCTCTCTCTCTCTCTGGGCAGACTGATGGTGATAGGGATAGGGAGAGCTGGGGACACAGGAGACAGTGTTAATGAGAAATGAGGAGACACAGGCTCTGCTAATGCTGCTGCTCAGTGAACCACGATGACATGGACCCGGGAGGACCATCTTCCTCCTCCTCCACTTCCTTATCTTCCTCGTCCTCTTTTTTCGAACTACAAACAGATTTAATCAGCAGCACTAACAAATAGGGATGGGACTCAAAGTGATACTATAGGATTTTGGCAATTAGGTCCTTTATCTACTTCCCCAGAGTCAAATGAATTTGTGGGTACCACAAAGTATACCTTTAAAGATTTTGGCCACTGGCCCACAGGGATAGTACAACACAATTTCTGCTACCCTGGGTCCAAAGTCTGTGCTCTGCGATATTTGAAAAGACATTCCACTAGTCGGTGGGCTAGTTGGGCACATTTTCTACTAGCCCGGTCTGAAAAGTACTAGCCTCGGGCTAGCGGGCTAGTTAGAAACATTTTCTACTAGCCCGGTCTGAAAAGTACTAGCCTCTGGTTAGCCGGTTAGCTTAATTTCCATCCCGGCTAACAAATATGTTCAGGTCCTATTCATTAAAGCAATATCTATGGTCGATCTTTGCCATTACTACTACCTGATCGCACAATGCCATCTCTTATTTGAGTGTGCGATCCGGTACAGAGCATTGTACACAAACGAAAACTGTCGATGTTGAACTATTGAGCTCAGACAGTAACTAGCCTAATCAATAGCCCGGGGTTCAATCAAAAGCGTGTTGTCGTTAAGAGCATTGCACTTGACTTTTAAAGATAACTATGCTTGCGCCGACATCCACAGAATATCAGGGAAATTGCCTTTAAAAGCCAGATTGTCGCCAATGCAGTGTGCTGCTCTATAACATGTTTTTGATTGAATCCCAACCAATGGATCAGACTGAACGCACTGAGCTGGAAAGGCAATTGTGGTGGTGGTGCGGTCAGTGGCAGGGCGGGAAGCGGTAGGAGGAGAGCTGGTATAGCACTGTCGTCTTTTCTTCCTGAAACAAAATGGCGGTTGTAAGCGAAGACAGATGTGTGAATTAGAAATGAAGGCCATGTGGAGTCTGCCTGTAAAGGACTATATTTAGGGCCTGTTAAAAGAGTAATGACTATCAAAGGCCTGTAAAAGAGAGGAATTACCATCGGTGACAATATCTTAAGCTTGATTTATTACAGCCTAATGGGAGGAAAGTGGGGCACATCAAGCACAACGAAAACCTTACAGAAAGGAGAAACCCAACTTTTTTCACTCTAATGCCAGGAGTCAACCTAACTTTGCTCACTTTAATATCCTAGGTTAACCTCACTTTGTTCTCTTTTTATAAGCCTATTTTGAGGTGCCATATTCCTGGTGTGGGACTGTCTAACTGTTTCCCCAGCCAGACTCCAGCACCTCTGACTTGTTATTGGTGTTGTTAATATGGAGCTGAATGCATGAATGGAACTGTGAGAAATCAGAGCCATGTTATGTTAGACTTACTGTTCTTACTTAACCGCTTTCAGTGACACATACAGTACTGTTGCATTGTTGTTGATGATAGGTTCTCAATTCCTATTTGGGACAGCGTGAAAGAGGCTTGCCTCTCAGAGATGCAGGTGTGTCTCAGCAAGAAAGACAACATTTCATTACAAAATATTGAGAAGGAGAAGGAGAAGAAGAAGGAAGCAGGAGAAAGAGAAAGAGCGCACTATAGAGGACGATGCCTCCTGTGCCTACTGAGCTGATAACAGTACTTCTAAATGACTGGCTCAGTTCAGCAGGAACAGGAGTCCAGCCCACACCAACACCAGAAAGACATACAGACAGTCAGACAAACGGACAGGCATCAAAATCATCCGCCAGCACTGAAGAGCTACAGAAAAATATCAACACACCTGACTAATACCGTCAGGGGATGAATCCTAAATGACACTGTATTCCCTATATGTGACCCACCGGCTCAATTCGCTTATGTAGCAAAATTAGAAATTGTGTTTTTTACATTGGATAAAAGTAGAGACTAGGAGCCAGAAAATGGTATATCATACACTACATTTGAGGAACAATGGTAAAGTAATTCTGCTTTGAAAGTTGATAAACTTGTAACCTCGATTTTGAGAAAATGGCCCATGAATGTTTTGGTAATGTACCTACAGGAGAGCTCTTCTTTGTCTACACCCATTCAGCATCGTTCACACCTTCTTAAGCCTAAGCACCACCAATCACTTTAAAAATTCACATGTGAGGCTATGTACTAAACAACCAAAGATTTCAAGACTAAAGGCTGTCTTATAGGACAGGTGTGTTTGTAAATTTAATCTGGAGTGCCAGAGTGTGCTCTGGGCGTTCGTAAACTCAGAGCGTTGTCAAATTGTCTGTTCGTAAATTCAGAGCGTTTTGCTCTCGGAGGAGTAGGTTTGATTCGAGTGTTCTGACCTAACAACAGCAGCACCCATGCTAACTGGCTAACGTTGACTAGCTACTTCCAGACACAAATTAGAGAACAGCTCACTCTGACCATTTTACTCATCCTAGCAGAGCTGGCTAGGCTGTTTTAATGTTATCCAGAGCGTTGGTGACTGCAACTTTGCTGCTGCCAAAAATGTGATTACGCTTTTTTGACAACGTTTACTGACACCGGCCATATTCAAAGGGTGTTGAGCGTTTGTAAATTTAGCCAGATATTCTGCGCTCTAGGACACTCAGACGAGAGTGTTCTGAAATCGGAGTAGATAGCCAGAGCGAATTCACCAGCTACGTCTATCAACAGTTGTCGCTGTGACATCATAAACATTCTATTGAAATAATTACTTGCATAGTGGAGTCTTTTGTTTAGACATGTAGCTAGCTAGCTAAACAATGAACCATAATCCCAACTCATAACGTTACTACCCTGAATGAATCTGCATGTAGCTAACATTAGGCTATAACTAGCAATGCAAATGGCTCTGAGATACAAATAATATTACTACACAGATCATACACGTAACATTAGCTAGCTAGCCAGCCAACTAATGTTAGCTTGCTAGTTAACAGTACACTTTACCTTGAAATTAAAATTACTTTTTGGCAAAATTAGAAATGTGTAATATCTAAAAATGTAGCTAGCTAGACTCTCTTACCCGTATACATGGATGCATGCTTCTCTCTCTCTGTCACGGATGCTATGGTTGCCCTTAGTTTGAAGATGTAATCCGGAGACAGGTGTTTTATACAACAGCATGTGTTCTATTTTCAACCTTGTCTAAATATTTGCAATCTCCCCAGCTATCAAACTCTAATTCCACTGATTTCAAATTTCGGTCCTCCAGAAAGTGGAGAGCAACACTTATGCAGTTCTACTACGTGATATGGTAAAAAAAAGCCGTATTAGAAAGGATTACCTACACATACTGACCTGGTAATATTATAGACAGAAGCTTGCTACATGGTATGCCAACCCGAAATCATCTCTCGGCATGTCCAGCTCACTCATTATCTCAGCCAGTCATGGCTAGCGGGAAGGTTTGCTCACTTTTTCCATGGCTAAACCAACATGGCTCATAATTTAAAAATTGTATTTGTATTTACAGGTGGCATACAAGTTTGTTATTAAGGCACATGAAAGTTCACATGTTCCAGAAGACATTTCTGCCAAAAAAAACGCATTTTGATCATGTAAAAAAATTCAAATGGCACTCCTGTGAAGTAGTGATGGCTAGTTTCCTGAAACGAATCACATATAGTGCAGTACTTTTGACCAGAGCAACTTCCCTATGTTGTGTGCTATACCTATGAGCCCTGGCCAAAAGTAGTGTACAATACAGGAAAACGGATACCATATGGAACGCAGATACTCCCATGACTGTACTATGAATTGCACACCAGCTCTGAAGAGAATAGCAGCACTCCTGCTCTTACACTGTTCTCACTTACAGGCTGTCCAGCTGCCCGCCTTGGGACATGAGAGGGAGAGGAAAAGCTGAGGAGTCACAAGGAAGTAATGCTCTCACTACTTCATCTCCAGACAGGAAGACAGGAAGACAGAACCAGAATCCAACTTCTATATGGCTTCATGTCCTTATTTCCTTTCCTGCGTAATCACTGAAGTGAAAGCAAAGATGGTGGATAAACAAAGATGTCCCATTTAGGATTTTTACCCCAAAAATTGTCAGTTCTGGTCTGCGTAACGGGGTGGCTCTCCCATAGGCACCAATGCATTATCAGCTGGGTCTGGTCTGCTTAGTTAATTGACTGTATATGAACCAGAAAAAAGGAGGGACTGGGATGTCTTGCTTTCTCATCAGTCTTTGATTGAACCTGGTCAGAAATATTACACTATACACTCAGTGGCTAGTTTATTAGTTACACACATCTACTACTGGGTCGGAACCCCTTTGCCTCTAGAACTGCCTGAATTCTTCGGGGGATGGATTCTATGTTCAGATACACTTTGCCATTTAAACGTTGCTCAGTTGGACTCAAGGGACTTAATGTGTGCCAGGAAAACATTCCCCACAGCCACCAGCCTGTACCGTTGAGTCCATGCAGGATGGGGCCATGGACTCATGCTGCTTACGCCAAATCCTTGCTCACCACTGTTGTACTGCGCCGTTATTTGCTTGATTGTGGCCCTCCTGTTAGCTTGCACCATTCTTTCCATTCTTCTTTTACCTCAACAAACTGTTTTCGATCACAGGACTGCCGCAGACTGGATGTTTTTTGTTTGTCACCCTATTCTAAGTAGGAAAAGTCCAGGAAGCTGTCCGTTTCTGAGATACTGGAACCGGAGCGCCTGGCATCGACGATCATACCACGCTCAAAGTTGCATAGGTCACTCGATTTGCCCATTATAACATTCAATCAAACAGTAACTGAATTCCTTGATGTCTGCTTTATATAGCAAGCCACATGACTCAACTGTCTGTAGGAGGGCAAACCATTTTCGTGAACAGGGTAGTGCACATAAAAAACTGTCCACTGAGTGTATAGTACATTATATTGGGATGCCCACAGCTATGGAGTGAGAACCTATCCAGTTCTTTTGTCCATGGGTGTTCCTAATAGTGAGGTATTTTGGGACACAGATTGGTCGTTACACGAAATGAGTCCCTTTTGGGTAGTGTACTCACATCATTTTAACATTCTGTCATAAAGAGCACATGTTCAACTTAATAAAAAATATGTTTTTCCATCACAAGAGTTTCAATTTAAAAAAATAAAAGAGTATGTACCTATTAAGTGCAAAATAACAGGGTTGACTGTAACAGGGTTGACGATTTCAATATTAAATCAGACATAAATCCCCTTCTAAAAGGAGGAATGGAAACTTGTTTTTAAATACCCTTAAAATGAATTGCTAATCACATGAAATAAATAACAATCTCCAGAAATGACTTTTTCAAAACAACAAAATATCTAGGGCTGCATTCACATGCTCGTCGGAACTTCCTATTTCCTAGTTGTGACGTCAACTTTGTTTCATTCATGTGCTTTTATGTCAGAACAAATTCTTCAACCAATATGACTTTAGCTAGCTTGATACTGTTATTAATTATAAAGTTAGCTAGCTTGCTTAACATTGATGATATGGTCAAATTAGCTAAATGATCCATATTTATAAGGTTGCAATCTTTTGGTTGAAAAGGTAAGTGGTGAAACGTCACAACTCGGCAACTATATTTTTCAGGCAGAACTGGGATTTTCCGATAACTCCGATATCATGTGAATGCAAGCTTTTCAATGATGGTGAAAACTGGAGGAACTTTGGGGTTAAGCGGGTTAAAAGACTCAACTCCACAGAGGGTGCACAGAGGAACATGCCAAAATTCAGCATTTTGTCACTTTAGCAAACTAAAAAAATGATTTATTTCAGTTGACATGTGGTCTATATTAAAGGGTTTTTAATTTAATATAACATGCTTTTAAAATTCTAAATTGGTGCACAATTTCTACTTAAAATGTCAAAGGGATGCAAAAGGGACTAATTTTGTGGAATAACCCAGATAGTAGAGGGAGAAAGACAGACCAGAGTGTGTAAAGCCTGACCATCGTGGTAAATTCCCTTAGAGCTACTCAGTGTGTTTAGTCTGTGGCTGGGATCTGCTCTAAGAGTTTACACTGGAAATACCACCAAGAAACATGTTTTGATACTATTAACCTTACCTCGCTAACTATAACTCTGTAATCAAGGGTTCTCAAAAATATAGGAATCAAAGAGAAATCTTATTCTTATGGCATTTGTAAACATGAAATGTGGTCTTTTTAATAAAGTGCTGGCTAGGTTGACAAGACATTTATTTTCCTCAGGAAATGAGTCTTGCGACGAATATTTTCTACACTTAATCATGTGGACCAGTGGATCTGTCAATAAAAAAACATTGTAAAACAATGCACGTCTTTTTAAAATTAAATTATAGACGAAAATGTATTTCAGTGTACACCACAGTTACACAATATGCACACATATACTTATTGTTTTAACATATCATTTAATTGTTTTGCCCTAAAAGTGATGTTAAGGAACAGTATAATTTCAGCCAGTAGTTTTGAGTGGTACTCACAGAGGCAAAACGGCACACATTTTTTTGTGTACTACGTTATCCAATTGTGTTGTCATAGCTGTCGCTTTCCTCATCCTCAGATGAGGTGAGGAGAGAAGGATCTTCTGACCAAAATGCAGAGTCTGGGAAATATGCCATCTTTATTTTATAACGAACACCGATGACAACGAAAACAAACACTTTCAAAACTTACAAAATAACAAACGACGTAGAACGGAACCTGAACATAAACTCACATAACAAACGTAAACTCACGGACAGGAACGTTACATCGAAACACACGAACAGCCAAACAGTCCCGTAAGTGAAACACATCGACAACGACGAAGACATCACAGGAGACAACCACCCACCAACAAACACTGTGAACCGCCTACCTAAATATGACTCTCAATTAGAGGAACGCCAAACACCTGCCTCCAATTGAGAGCCATACCAGGCAACCCTAAACCAACATAGAAACAGACAACATAGAATGCCCACCCAAACTCACGTCCTGACCAACTAACACACAAAACTAAACAGAAAACAGGTCAGGAACGTGACATGTGTACTATGTTATCCATTTTGTATGATATGTTACTTCTTGCAACAACATTTTCTGGGGCAATTCCTATGATACAAAGTACAAATACAAAGTATTCAGACCAATTTACTTTTTCCACATTTTGCTACGTTACAGCCTTATTCTAATATTAATAAAATAAATACAAATCCTCAGCAATCTACACACAATACGCCATAATTACGAAGCAAAAACAGGTTTTTAGAAATGTTTGCAAATGTATTAAAAATACAACGTAAATACCTTATTTACATAAGTATTCAGACACTTTGCTATGAGACTCGATATTGAGCTCAGGTGCGTCCTGTTTCCATTGATCATCCTTGAGATGTTTCAACAACTTGAATGGAGTTCACCTGTGGTCAATTCTATTGATTGGACATGATATGGAAAGGAACCCATCTGTTAATATAAGGTACCACATTTGACAGTCCATGTCAGAGTGAAAACCAAGCCATGAGGTCGAAGGAATTGTCCGTAGAGCTCAGAGACAGGATTGTGTCGAGGCACAGAGCTGGGGAAGGATACCAAACATTTATGCAGCATTGAAGGTCCCTAAGAACACAGTAGCCTCCATCATTCTTAAATGGAAGAAGTTTGGAACCACCTCTACTCTTCCTAGAGCTGGCCACCTGGACAAATTGAGAAATCGGGGGGGAAGTGCATTGATCAGGGAGGTGACCAAGAACCCGATGGTCACTCTGACAGAGCTCTAGATTTCCTCTGTGGAGATGGGAGAACCTTCCAGAAGGACAACCATCTCTGCAGCACTCCACCAATCAGGCCTTTATGGTAGAGGGGCCAGATGGAAGCCACTCCTCAGTAAAAGGCATTTGACAGCCCGCTTGGAGTTTGTCAAAGGGCACCTAAAGACTCTCAGACCATGAGAAGCAAGATTCTCTGGTCTGATGAAACCAAGATTCAACTCTTTGGCCTGAATGCCAAGCGTCACGTCTGGAGGAAACCTGGCACCATCCCTATGGTGAAGCACGGTGGTGGCAGCATTATGCTGTGGGGATGTTTTTCAGCGGCAGGGACTGGGAGACTAGTCAGGATCGAGGAAAAGATGAACGGAGCAAAGTACAGAAAGATCCTTGATGAAAACCTGCTCCAGAGCGTGCAGGACTGCAGACTGGTGGCTTAGGTTCACCTTCCAGCAAGACAATGACCCCAAGCACACAGCCAAGACAAGGCAGGAGTGGCTTCGGGACAAGTCTCTGAATGTCCTTGAGTGGTCCATCCAGAGCCCGGACTTGAACCCGATCCAACATCTCTGGAGAGACCTGAAAATAGCTGTGCAGCAACGCTCCCCATCCAACCTGACAGAGCTTGAGAGGAACTGCAGAGAAGAATGGGATAAAGTTTGTAGCATCATACCCAAGAAGACTTGAGGCTGTAATCGCTGCCAAAGGTGCTTCAACAAAGTACTGAGTAAAGGGTCTGAATACTTATGTAAATGTGATATTTCTGTTTGTTATTTGTAATAAATTAGCTAAAATGGATAAAAAACAGTTTTTGCTTCATCATTATGGGGTATTGTGTGTAGATTGCTGAGTATTTTTTTAAAATCCATTTTAGAATAAGGCTGCACCGTAATAAAATGTGGAAAAAGTCAACGGGTCTGAATTCTTTCCAAAGGCACTGTATGTTACAAATCCAATTCGTACAATATGTTAAGATATTTGTTGTGCTTAAGATCCCGGACTGCATCTTTAAGTCAGCCAATGTACAGAATCTAAAAACCACAATGACTCAGATCAGTTAACAGACCATTACTCAGATTGTATTAACACATTTGAAATATTTACATATTCATAATCAGAGTTGAAGGGTTGTCATGGTTTGTATTTAATACCATCCAGTATAGTTGGTGTAGAGACATTCTGTCAGTAAACATTGAGTCCATAAAAAGTGTTCCATGTCATTCCCTTCAACACACAAATGATGTTTCTCCATGTGTGTATAATGTGAGGAATGTGTTCTGAGACAGTTATATGAGTGGGAAGGTTAGAACACGTTTTATGACTTGTTGCCCTTGCGTGGCTAAAAGTGTGTCTTGGTCAATGTTCCCGCTAAGCTGCGTGCCAACCTGGCCACGCAGCTCCTGGAGAAGTCCCGTGCAGAAACACACAAGATTGAACTTCACTAGAATGTACACTATCTTTCCTGGCTTAAAACAGATAAGATTTTCACTCTACTGTGTTCATTGGGATTGAATCAACATAATTACAGTCCCTTTCAATGCATCAAACCAAATCTAACTTCAAGACAGAGTTGGTGATTTTGTTGTAGGCTGAGGAGCGCATCAGAGTAGCCTTGTTCTATTTCACAGGCATGAGCTGTTTTTCCATCACCCATGGTCGGAGAGTAGCCTAGATCAGAGTAGCCTTGTTCTATTTCACAGGCATGAGCTGTTTTTCCATCACCCATGGTCGGAGAGTAGCCTAGATCAGAGTAGCCACTGGTTTTGCCTCGGGACCCAAACAGTGAAAAATCATCTCCAAAATACAATCTGGAAAACTATTTATAATGCTATATTGATATTAAATGTCGCAATTATATGACAACTGAACAACATTCCCACCTCTTGCATTGTCAGTAATAAAACATGTCCCACATTGTTGATGAAGAGTTATTATAAACTCACTGGTTTGAGACCACAAAATCAAACCAACGTGGAGCTGCTAATAGTTCGATATAACAATTTGCAATGTGTGCACATTTGTTGATATTCTTTGCTAGTTAGTGAGCTACTAGGCCGGTTATAGCAAATTTGGGTCAGCAATAGGAGAGTGATTCCTTCCTACAAAATCACAAAACTTTGACATATCTAACTGTCTTTGAAAAGTGAGTCAAGAGAGCTTTTTTTGTCTTAAAGGGGCAGTGGCCTATTTTGAGACAGGCTTGAAAATGCAAATAAGCCAATAGGCAGAGGGTAGAATACATTTTTGTATGATTCTCTATATGGTAATAATAATGCTAACAATTAATACAACATTTTTTTAAAGTGGTTTCTTGCTTCTTGCATTATATAACTGTCACGCCCTGGCCTTATTATTCTTTGTTTTCTTGATTATTTTAGTTAGGTCAGGGTGTGACATGGGTAATGTTTATGTTTTGTTGGTTTTGGATGTTTATTTGGTAAAGGGGTTATGGGGTGTAAAATATGGTTTTGTGTTTAGTGTAGAGGTCTAGCGTTGTCTATGTTGGTGAGTGATCTAGAAGAGTCTATGGTTACCTGAATGAGTTCCCAATTAGAGACAGCTGATGTCGGTTGTCTCTGATTGGGAGCCTTATTTAGGGTAGCCATAGGCTCTCATTAATTGTGGGTAATTGTCTATGTAAGAACGTTAGTAGCCTGTCTGTCTATGCACAACGTTTGTAGCTTCACGGTCGTTCTGTTATTTTGTTGTTTTGTTAAAGTGTTTTTGTGTCGTGTTCATCTTCGTGTTAAAATAAAAGAAGATGGCATATTTTCCAACTGCTGCATTTTGGTCCGTTAATCCGCCACACGATCGTGACAGAATTACCCACCATAGGACCAAGCGGCATGGAAGGCGGCAACAGGACCTACCCACAAAGGATTTCTGGACATGGGAGGAGATACTGGATGGTAAGGGGCCGTGGGATCAACCTGGAGAATATCGCCTCCCTCGTGAAGAGCTGGAGGCAGCGAAAGCCGAGAGGAGGCGATATGAGGAGGCAGCACGGAGACAAGGCTGGAAGCCCGTGAGTACAACCCAAAAATTTCTTGGGGGGGGCCTTAAAGGGAGTGTGGCGAAGTCAGGTAGGAAACCTGCGCCTACTCCCTGTACTTACCGTGGAGAGCGAGAGTACGGGCAGACACCGTGTTACGCAGTAGAGCGCACGGTGTCTCCTGTACGCGTGCATAGCCCGGTTCGGTACATTTCAGCTCCACGTATCGGCCGGGCTAGACTGAGCGTTGAGCCGTATGTCATGAAGCCGGCCCAACGCATCTGGTCACCAGTGCGTCTCCTCGGGCCGGCGTACATGGCACCAGCCTTACGCATGGTGTCCCCGGTTCGCCTACATAGGCCGGTGCGGGTTATTCCACCTCCCCGCACTGGTCAGGCGACGGGGAGCATACAACCAGGTAAGGTTGGGCAGGCTCGGCGTTCAAGGGAGCCAGTACGCCTGCACGGTCCGGTATTTCCGGCGCCACCTCCCCGCCCCAACCCAGTACCACCAGTGCCTCCTCCACGCACTAGCTATATGGTGCGTGTCTCCAGCCCTTTACCACCAGTGTCTAAACCACGCACCAAGCCTCCTGTGTGTCCCCAGAGTCCTGTGCGTCCTGTTGCTGCTCCCCGCACTAGCCCTGAGATGCGTGTCCCCAGCCCGGTGCCACCAGTCCCGGCACCACGCACCAGGCCTACAGTGCGCCTCAGCCGGCAGGAGTCTGCCGTCTGCACAGCGTTGACTGAACTGCTCGTCTCCCCAGCGCCATCTGAGCCATCCGTCTCCCCAGCGCCATCTGAGCCATCCGTCTCCCCAGCGCCATCTGAGCCATCCGTCTGCAATGAGCCTGCAAAGCCGCCCGTCTGCCATGAGCCTGCAAAGCCGCCCGTCTGCCATGAGCCCACTGAGCCGTCCGCCAGACAGGAGCCGCTAGAGCCGCCAGCCAGACAGGAGCCGCTAGAGCCGTCCGTCAGACAGGATCTGCCAGAGCCGCCAACCAGACAGGATCTGCCAGAGCCGCCAACCAGACAGGATCTGCCAGAGCCGCCAACCAGACAGGAACAGCCAGATCAGTCAGCCAGCCATGAGCAGCCAGATCCGTCAGCTAGCCATGAGCAGCCAGATCCGTCAGCTAGCCATGAGCAGCCAGATCCGTCAGCTAGCCATGAGCAGCCAGATCCGTCAGCTAGCCATGAGCAGCCAGATCCGTCAGCTAGCCATGAGCAGCCAGATCCGTCAGCTAGCCATGAGCAGCCAGATCCGTCAGCTAGCCATGAGCAGCCAGATCCGTCAGCTAGCCATGAGCAGCCAGATCCGTCAGCTAGCCATGAGCAGCCAGATCCGTCAGCTAGCCATGAGCAGCCAGATCCGTCAGCTAGCCATGAGCAGCCAGATCCGTCAGCTAGCCATGAGCAGCCAGATCCGTCAGCCAGCCATGAGCAGCCAGATCCGTCAGCCAGCCATGAGCAGCCAGATCAGTTAGCCAGCCATGAGCAGCCAGATCCGTTAGCCAGCCATGAGCAGCCAGATCTGTCAGCCAGCCATGGGCCGTCCCTCAGTCCGGAGCTGCAGTCCCTCAGTCCGGAGCTGCAGTCCCTCAGTCCGGAGCTGCCATTCCTCAGTCCGGAGCTGCCCCTTACCCTGGAGCTGCCCCTTCCCCTGGTGCTGCCCCTTACCCTGGTGCTGCCCCTTACCCTGGTGCTGCCCCTTACCCTGGTACTGCCCCTTATCCTGGTACTGCCCCTGACCCTGGTACTGCCTCTTACCCTGGTACTGGTCCTTAGTTCGGAGCTGTCCCTTAGTCCGGAACTCCCCCTTAATGCAATGGGGTTAATGTGGAGGGGGGTCGTTTGGAGGAGGCCTAGGAGGTGGTTAGGTACTGTGGTGACGTGGGGACTACGACCAGAGCCGGAGCCGCCACCGTGGAGGGGAGCCCACCCAGACCCTCCCCTAGACTGTGTATGGTGCGCCCGGAGTTCGCGCCTCAAGGGGGGGGTTATGTCACGCCCTGGCCTTATTATTCTTTGTTTTCTTGATTATTTTAGTTAGGTCAGGGTGTGACATGGGTAATGTTTATGTTTTGTTGGTTTTGGATGTTTATTTGGTAAAGGGGTTATGGGGTGTAAAATATGGTTTTGTGTTTAGTGTAGAGGTCTAGCGTTGTCTATGTTGGTGAGTGATCTAGAAGAGTCTATGGTTACCTGAATGAGTTCCCAATTAGAGACAGCTGATGTCGGTTGTCTCTGATTGGGAGCCTTATTTAGGGTAGCCATAGGCTCTCATTAATTGTGGGTAATTGTCTATGTAAGAACGTTAGTAGCCTGTCTGTCTATGCACAACGTTTGTAGCTTCACGGTCGTTCTGTTATTTTGTTGTTTTGTTAAAGTGTTTTTGTGTCGTGTTCATCTTCGTGTTAAAATAAAAGAAGATGGCATATTTTCCAACTGCTGCATTTTGGTCCGTTAATCCGCCACACGATCGTGACAATAACACAATGTACCCTCCGCCGAGTCCCCAAAAAACGGATGTTCCGGAAAGAAAGCCTGTGATGTGACTTTTGGAAGTCAACAAGGCAACGCTCCATCTGAAGTTTTTCTTCTTCTGGTCAAGACCAGTATGCAGTAGGGGTTCTAGTTCCAGGCCTTCCTTTTTTACGACTGCTACGTTATGTTAAACACATCACCTATTTGGCCAATTGTATTACATATTTCTAAACGGATTTGAGCTTTCGGAAAACATCAGTCCTAAAATGGCTCTTGTCAAGCCATGCATAATATTTTGTTAAGTCTCATGGAATGTAGGCCTACATTGAACACCACATATTGGCTATTGTAGGCAATATCTTAGAAGTTAACAGCTATATCTATGTGGAATATGATGGTATTTGCTCCACTGGTTTTGATGATAGGTCACTCTGACAGGACTACATTATGCTCAAATAGCCACAATAGCATGAAATTATAACTTAAAGCGGGTACGGCCTCAGTGTTTACAGTTAATGCGCGCCGGAAGTTGCACCTGATACTCACAAATTAAACTTTCCCTAAAAAGAACAGAAATTTGCTGTGCACATTTTTGGGGAAGGAAACATTGGTCCTGGTGTGTGTGTGTGTGTCTAGTTGTGACTGTTATCACAGTGGTATGTCTCTATGTCCTCTCACTGTTATAGTATCTGGAGCGTCTGTGCGAGTGTATCTTGTCAGAGTCATAGCGTCTGGTTGGTGGAGCAGCCTAGCACAGCTGTTTGTGCATCCTATCGCTGTATAGCGGCTGTGAGTGTGTGTGTGTGTCGTGTGGAACCATTTGTGTGAGAGTGTCTGTGTCGTACCATGTGTGTGTGTGTGTGTCGTGTTGTACCGTGTGTGTGTGTCGTGTTGTACAATGTATGTGAGTGTGTCTGTGTCGTACCATGTGTGTGTGTATCGTGTTGTACCATATGTGAGTGTGTGTGTGTGTCATGTTGTACCATGTGTGTGAGTTGTGTTATACCGTGTGTGAGTTTGTCCTGAAGAACCATGGTCCTTGGATGAACTGTGAGAACCATGGTCCTTGGATGAACTGTCAGTGAGGCTGGAGGAAGATCTCACTCTGTTTAGTCTGAGCTCAACCATGGTGAGGACACTGCTTCACGGACCAGGCCTGACTGCTGCACTACCTGAAACACACACATCACACACAAGCGTTAAGGTATATAATACAAGGCAGAAAATGTGTTCACATAACGGTGATGCCATCATGTGTATAGAGGGATAGAGAGAAAAAACAGGTTTTTGCAGTGTGTGCGCGTATGTGTGTGTTCCTGAAGGAAGAGCTCTCCCTGTAGACTATATCCCTCGCACCACTGTAGGAGAAAACTGCAAAGTCTACCAGGAGGCTGACGACCAATAGCTAGGCCAGAGACGGCTACTGGGAGCAGGATGACATCAGCTCGGCCAATGACTGCAGTCAGTCAGCAGGAAGGGCAGGAGCTGAGAACAGGAAGGGCGAACTGGGGTGATCCCAGGCTTCTCTGGCTGCCACCTGGAGAAAGAAAGAAAGTAAACTACCTTCAGCTGGAAACTAGAGTACAAAAAAGAAGCAAAGTTAACAACACTGCCGATTCATTCTCATCATACAAGTCTTGTAGTTTTTCAAGACGAGGGCTGAATGGGAGAAGAAGAAAAAAGGTCTCTCTCTCTCTGAGAGATGAAACCCAGGCAGGGAGGGAGAGATGAAACCCAGACAGGGAGGGATGAAACCCAGACAGGGAGGGATGAAACCCAAACAGGGAGGGAGAGATGAAACCCAGACAGGGAGGGAGAGATGAAACCCAGGCAGGGAGGGAGAGATGAAAAACAGGCAGGGAGAAATGAAACACAGACAGGGAGGGAGAGATGAAACCCAGGCAGGGAGGGAGAGATGAAAGCCAGACAGGGAGAGAGAGATGAAACCCAGACAGGGAGGGAGAGATAAAACCCAGGCAGTGAGAGGGAGATGAAACCCAGACAGGGAGGGAGAGATGAAACCCAGACAGGGAGGGAGAGATGAAACCCAGACAGGGAGGGAGAAAAGAAACCCAGGCAGGGAGAGATGAAACCCAGGCAGGGAGGGAGAGATGAAACCCAGACAGGGAGAGAGAGATGAAACCCAGACAGACAGGGAGGGAGAGATGAAACCCAGACAAGGAGGGAGAGATGAAACCCAGACAAGGAGGGAGAGATGAAACCCAGACAGGGAGGGAGAGATGAACCCCAGACAGGGAGGGGGAGATGAAACCCAGACAGGGAGGGAGACATGAAACCCAGACAGGGAGGGAGACATGAAACCCAGGCAGGGAGGGAGAAATGAAACACAGACAGGGAGGGAGAGATGAAACCCAGGCAGGGAGGGAGAGATGAAACCCAGACAGAGAGGGAGAGATGAAACCCAGGCAGGGAGGGATGAAACCCAGGCAGGGAGGGAGAGATGAAACCCAGACAGGGAGGGAGAGATAAAACACAGGCAGGGAGAGAGAGATGAAACCCAGACAGGGAGGGATGAAACCCAGACAGGGAGGGAGAGATGAAACCCAGACAGCGAGGGAGAGATGAAACCCAGACAGCGAGGGAGAGATGAAACCCAGGGAGGGAGGAAGAGAAGAAACCCAGGCAGGGAGGGATGAAACCCAGACAGGGAGGGAGAGATTAAATCAAGGCAGGGAGGGATGAAACCCAGGCAGGGAGGGAGAGATGGAACCCAGGCAGGGAGGGGTGAAACCCAGACAGGGAGGGAGAGATGAAACCCAGGCAGGGAGAGAGAGATGAAACCCAGGAAGGGAGGGAGAGATGAAACCCAGACAGGGAGGGAGAGATGAAACCCAGACAGGGAGGGATGAAACACAGACAGGGAGGGAGAGATGAAACCCAGACAGGGAGGGAGAGATGAAACCCAGGCAGGGAGGGAGAGATGAAACCCAGGCAGGGAGGGAGAGATGAAACCCAGGCAGGGAGGGATGAAACCCAGACAGGGAGGGAGAGATGAAACACAGGCAGGGAGAGAGAGATGAAACCCAGGCAAGGAGGGATGAAAGCCAGGCAGGGAGGGATGAAACCCAGACAGGGAGGGAGAGATGAAACCCAGGCAGGGAGAGAGAGATGAAACCCAGGCAGGGAAAGATGGAACCCAGGCAGGGAGGAATGAAACCCAGACAGGGAGAGAGAGATGAAACCCAGACAGGGAGGGAGAGATGAAACCCAGGCAGAGAGAGAGAGATGAAACCCAGGCAAGGAGGGATGAAACAGAGGCAGGGAGGGATGAAACCCAGGCAGGGAGAGATGAAACCCAGGCATGGAGAGAAAGATGAAACCCAGACAGGGAGGGATGAAACCCAAAAAGGGAGGGAGAGATGAAACCCAGGCAGGGAGAGAGAGATGAAACGCAGGCAGGGAGAGATGGAACCCAGGCAGGGAGGGAGAGATGAAACCCAGACAGGGAGGGAGAGATGAAACACAGACAAGGAGGGAGAGATGAAACCCAGGCAGGGAGGGATGAAACCCAGACAGGGAGGGAGAGATTAAATCAAGGCAGGGAGGGATGAAACCCAGGCAGGGAGGGAGAGATGGAACCCAGGCAGGGAGGGATGAAACCCAGACAGGGAGGGAGAGATGAAACCCAGGCAGGGAGAGAGAGATGAAACCCAGGAAGGGAGGGAGAGATGAAACCCAGACAGGGAGGGAGAGATAAAACCCAGACAGGGAGGGATGAAACACAGACAGGGAGGGAGAGATGAAACCCAGACAGGGAGGGAGAGATGAAACCCAGGCTGGGAGGGAGAGATGGAACCCAGGCAGGGAGGGAGAGATGAAACCCAGGCAGGGAGGGATGAAACCCAGACAGGGAGGGAGAGATGAAACACAGGCAGGGAGAGAGAGATGAAACCCAGGCAAGGAGGGATGAAAGCCAGGCAGGGATGGATGAAACCCAGACAGGGAGGGAGAGATGAAACCCAGGCAGGGAGAGAGAGATGAAACCCAGGCAGGGAAAGATGGAACCCAGGCAGGGAGGAATGAAACCCAGACAGGGAGAGAGAGATGAAACCCAGACAGGGAGGGAGAGATGAAACCCAGGCAGAGAGAGAGAGATGAAACCCAGGCAAGGAGGGATGAAACAGAGGCAGGGAGGGATGAAACCCAGGCAGGGAGAGATGAAACCCAGGCATGGAGAGAGATATGAAACCCAGACAGGGAGGGATGAAACCCAAACAGGGAGGGAGAGATGAAACCAAGGCAGGGAGAGAGAGATGAAACGCAGGCAGGGAGAGATGGAACCCAGGCAGGGAGGGAGAGATGAAACACAGACAGGGAGGGAGAGATGAAACACAGACAAGGAGGGAGAGATGAAACCCAGGCAGGGAGGGAGAGATGAAACCCAGGCAGGGAGGGAGAGATGAAACCCAGGCAAGGAGGGAGAGATGAAACCCAGACAGGGAGGGAGAGATGGAACCCAGGCAGGGAGGGAGAGATGGAACCCAGGCAGGGAGAGAGAGATGAAACCCAGGCAGGGAGGGAGAGATGAAACCCAGGCAGGGAGGGAGAGATGAAACCCAGACAGGGAGGGATGAAACCCAGACAGGGAGGGAGAGATGAAACACAGGCAGGGAGAGATGGAACACAGGAGGGAGGGATGAAACCCAGGCAGGGAGAGATGGAACACAGGAGGGAGGGATGAAACCCAGACAGGGAGGGAGAGATGAAACCCAGACAGGGAGGGAGAGATGAAACCCAGGCAGGGAGGGAGAGATGAAACCCAGACAGGGAGGGAGAGATGAAACCCAGACAGGGAGGGAGAGATGAAACCCAGGCAGGGAGGGAGACATGAAACCCAGGCAGGAAGAGAGAGATGAAACCCAGGCAGGGAGGGAGAGATGAAACCCAGGCAGGGAGGGAGAGATGAAACCCAGACAGGGAGGGATGAAACCCAGACAGGGAGGGAGAGATGAAACCCAGGCAGGGAGAGATGGAACACAGGAGGGAGGGATGAAACCCAGGCAGGCACAGATGGAACACAGGAGGGAGGGATGAAAAACAGACAGGGAGGGAGAGATGAAACCCAGGCAGGGAGGGAGAGATGAAACCCAGACAGGGAGGGAGAGATGAAACCCAGGCAGGGAGGGAGAGATGAAACCCAGACAGGGAGGGAGAGATGAAACCCAGACAGGGAGGGAGAGATGAAACCCAGGCAGGGAGGGAGAGATGAAACACAGGCAGGGAGGGATGAAACCCAGGCAGGGAGGGAGAGATGAAACCCAGGCAGGGAGGGATGAAACCCAGACAGACAGGGAGGGAGAGATGAAACCCAGACAGGGAGGGAGAGATGAAACCCAGACAGGGAGGGAGAGATGAAACCCAGACAGGGAGAGAGAGATGAAACCCTGGCAGGGAGAGAGAGATGGAACCAAGGCAGGGAGGAAGAGATGAAACCCAGACGGGGAGGGAGAGATGAAACCCAGGCAAGGAGGGATGAAATCAGGCAGGGAGGGATGAAACCCAGGCAGGGAGGGAGAGATGAAACCAAGGCAAGGAGGGATGAAACCCAGGCAGGGAGGGAGAGATGAAACCCAGGCAGGGAGGGATGAAACCCAGGCAGGGAGGGATGAAACCCAGACAGAGAGGGAGAGATGAAACCCAGGCAGGGAGAGATGAAACCCAGACAGGAAGGGAGAGATGAAACCCAGACAGGGAGGTAGAGATGAAACCCAGACAGGGAGGGAGAGATGAAACCCAGACAGGGAGAGAGAGATGAAACCCAGACAGGGAGGGAGAGATGAAACTCAAGCAGGGAGGGAGAGATGATACCCAGGCAGGGAGGGAGAGATGAAACCCAGACAGGGAGGGAGAGATGAAACCCAGACAGGGAGGGAGAGATGAAACCCAGGCAGGGAGGGAGAGATGAAACCCAGGCAGGGAGGGAGAGATGAAACCCAGGCAGGGAGAGAGAGATGGAACCAATGCAGGGAGGGAGGGATGAAACCCAGACGAGGAGGGAGAGATGAAACCCTGGCAGGGAGGGATGAAACCCAGACAGGGAGGGAGAGATGAAACCCAGGCAGGGAGGGATGAAAGCCAGGCAGGGAGGGATGAAACCCAGACAGGGAGGGAGAGATGAAACCCAGGCAGGGAGAGAGAGATGAAACCCAGGCAGGGAAAGATGGAACCCAGGCATGGAGGAATGAAACCCAGACAGGGAGAGAGAGATGAAACCCAGACAGGGAGGGAGAGATCAAACCCAGGCAGAGAGAGAGAGATGCAACCCAGGCAAGGAGGGATGAAACAGAGGCAGGGAGGGATGAAACCCAGGCAGGGAGAGATGAAACCCAGGCATGGAGAGAGAGATGAAACCCAGACAGGGAGGGATGAAACCCAAACAGGGAGGGAGAGATGAAACCCATGCAGGGAGAGAGAGATGAAACGCAGGCAGGGAGCGATGGAACCCAGGCAGGGAGGGAGAGATGAAACACAGACAGGGAGGGAGAGATGAAACACAGACAAGGAGGGAGAGATGAAACCCAGGCAGGGAGGGATGAAACCCAGACAGGGAGGGAGAGATTAAATCAAGGCAGGGAGGGATGAAACCCAGGCAGGGAGGGAGAGATGGAACCCAGGCAGGGAGGGATGAAACCCAGACAGGGAGGGAGAGATGAAACCCAGGCAGGGAGAGAGAGACGAAACCCAGGAAGGGAGGGAGAGATGAAACCCAGGCAGGGAGGGAGAGATAAAACCCAGACAGGGAGGGATGAAACACAGACAGGGAGGGAGAGATGAAACCCAGACAGGGAGGGAGAGATGAAACCCAGGCAGGGAGGGAGAGATGAAACCCAGGCAGGGAGGGAGAGATGAAACCCAGGCAGGGAGGGATGAAACCCAGACAGGGAGGGAGAGATGAAACACAGGCAGGGAGAGAGAGATGAAACCCAGGCAAGGAGGGATGAAAGCCAGGCAGGGAGGGATGAAACCCAGACATGGAGGGAGAGATGAAACCCAGGCAGGGAGAGAGAGATGAAACCCAGGCAGGGAAAGATGAAACCCAGGCAGGGAGGAATGAAACCCAGACAGGGAGAGAGAGATGAAACCCAGACAGGGAGGGAGAGATGAAACCCAGGCAGAGAGAGAGAGATGAAACCCAGGCAAGGAGGGATGAAACAGAGGCAGGGAGGGATGAAACCCAGGCAGGGAGAGATGAAACCCAGGCATGGAGAGAGAGATGAAACCCAGACAGGGAGGGATGAAACCCAAACAGGGAGGGAGAGATGAAACCCAGGCAGGGAGAGAGAGATGAAACGCAGGCAGGGAGAGATGGAACCCAGGCAGGGAGGGAGAGATGAAACCCAGACAGAGAGGGAGAGATGAAACACAGACAAGGAGGGAGAGATGAAACCCAGGCAGGGAGGGAGAGATGAAACCCAGGCAAGGAGGGATGAAACCCAGGCAGGGAGGGAGAGATGAAACCCAGGCAAGGAGGGAGAGATGAAACCCCGGACAGGGAGGGAGAGATGGAACTCAGGCAGGGAGGGAGAGATGAAACCCAGGCAGGGAGAGAGAGATGAAACCCAGGCAGGGAGGGAGAGATGAAACCCAGGCAGGGAGGGAGAGATGTAACCCAGACAGGGAGGGATAAAACCCAGACAGGGAGGGAGAGATGAAACCCAGGCAGGGAGAGATGGAACACAGGAGGGAGGGATGAAACCCAGGCAAGGAGAGATGGAACACAGGAGAGAGGGATGAAACCCAGACAGGGAGGGAGAGATGAAACCCAGGCAGGGAGGGAGAGATGAAACCCAGACAGGGAGGGAGAGATGAAACCCAGGCAGGGAGGGAGAGATGAAACCCAGACAGGGAGGGAGAGATAAAACCCAGACAGGGAGGGAGAGATGAAACCCAGGCAGGGAGGGAGAGATGAAACCCAGGCAGGGAGGGATGAAACCCAGGCAGGGAGGGAGAGATGAAACCCAGGCAGGGAGGGATGAAACCCAGACAGGGAGGGAGGGAGAGATGAAACCCAGACAGGGAGGGAGAGATGAAACCCAGACAGGGAGGGAGAGATGAAACCCAGACAGGGAGAGAGAGATGAAACCCAGGCAGGGAGAGAGAGATGGAACCAAGGCAGGGAGGGAGAGATGAAACCCAGACGGGGAGGGAGAGATGAAACCCAGGCAAGGAGGGATGAAACCCAGGCAGGGAGGGATGAAACCCAGGCAGGGAGGGAGAGATGAAACCCAGGCAAGGAGGGATGAAACCCAGGCAGGGAGGGAGAGATGAAACCCAGGCAAGGAGGGATGAAACACAGGCAGGGAGGGACAGATGAAACCCAGACATGGAGGGAGAGATGAAACCCAGGCAGGGAGGGAGAGATGAAAACCCAGGCAGGGAGGGAGAGATGAAACCCAGGCAGAGAGAGAGAGATGAAACCCAGGCAAGGAGGGATGAAACAGAGGCAGGGAGGGATGAAACCCAGGCAGGGAGAGATGAAACCCAGGCATGGAGAGAGAGATGAAACCCAGACAGGGAGGGATGAAACCCAAACAGGGAGGGAGAGATGAAACCCAGGCAGGGAGAGAGAGATGAAACGCAGGCAGGGAGAGATGGAACCCAGGCAGGGAGGGAGAGATGAAACCCAGACAGAGAGGGAGAGATGAAACACAGACAAGGAGGGAGAGATGAAACCCAGGCAGGGAGGGAGAGATGAAACCCAGGCAAGGAGGGATGAAACCCAGGCAGGGAGGGAGAGATGAAACCCAGGCAAGGAGGGAGAGATGAAACCCCGGACAGGGAGGGAGAGATGGAACTCAGGCAGGGAGGGAGAGATGAAACCCAGGCAGGGAGAGAGAGATGAAACCCAGGCAGGGAGGGAGAGATGAAACCCAGGCAGGGAGGGAGAGATGTAACCCAGACAGGGAGGGATAAAACCCAGACAGGGAGGGAGAGATGAAACCCAGGCAGGGAGAGATGGAACACAGGAGGGAGGGATGAAACCCAGGCAAGGAGAGATGGAACACAGGAGAGAGGGATGAAACCCAGACAGGGAGGGAGAGATGAAACCCAGGCAGGGAGGGAGAGATGAAACCCAGACAGGGAGGGAGAGATGAAACCCAGGCAGGGAGGGAGAGATGAAACCCAGACAGGGAGGGAGAGATAAAACCCAGACAGGGAGGGAGAGATGAAACCCAGGCAGGGAGGGAGAGATGAAACCCAGGCAGGGAGGGATGAAACCCAGACAGACAGGGAGGGAGAGATGAAACCCAGACAGGGAGGGAGAGATGAAACCCAGACAGGGAGGGAGAGATGAAACCCAGACAGGGAGAGAGAGATGAAACCCAGGCAGGGAGAGAGAGATGGAACCAAGGCAGGGAGGGAGAGATGAAACCCAGACGGGGAGGGAGAGATGAAACCCAGGCAAGGAGGGATGAAACCCAGGCAGGGAGGGATGAAACCCAGGCAGGGAGGGAGAGATGAAACCCAGGCAAGGAGGGATGAAACCCAGGCAGGGAGGGAGAGATGAAACCCAGGCAAGGAGGGATGAAACACAGGCAGGGAGGGACAGATGAAACCCAGACATGGAGGGAGAGATGAAACCCAGGCAGGGAGGGAGAGATGAAAACCCAGGCAGGGAGGGAT
Source organism: Salvelinus fontinalis (assembly GCF_029448725.1). Taxonomy (NCBI): domain Eukaryota; kingdom Metazoa; phylum Chordata; class Actinopteri; order Salmoniformes; family Salmonidae; genus Salvelinus; species Salvelinus fontinalis. Next base: position 31,490,590 of record NC_074692.1, on the reverse strand, counting down.
GAAACCCAGGCAGGGAGGGATGAAACCCAGACAGAGAGGGAGAGATGAAACCCAGGCAGGGAGAGATGAAAACCAGACAGGGAGGGAGAGATGAAACCCAGACAGGGAGGGAGAGATGAAACCCAGACAGGGAGAGAGAGATGAAACCCAGACAGGGAGGGAGAGATGAAACTCAGGCAGGGAGGGAGAGATGATACCCAGGCAGGGAGGGAGAGATGAAACCCAGACAGGGAGGGAGAGATGAAACCCAGACAGGGAGGGAGAGATGAAACACAGGCAGGGAGGGAGAGATGAAATCCAGGCAGGGAGGGAGAGATGAAACCCAGACAGGGAGGGAGAGATGAAACCCCACGCAGGGAGGGAGAGATGAAACCCAGACAGGGAGGGAAAGATGAAACCCAGACAGGGAGGGAGAGATGAAACCCAGGCAGGGAGGGAGAGATGAAACCCAGGCAGGGAGGGAGAGATGAAACCCAGACAGGGAGGGAGAGATGAAACGCAGACAGGAAGGGAGAGATGGAACCCAGACAGGGAGGGATGAAACCCAGACAGGGAGGGAGAGATGAAACCCAGACAGGGAGGGAGAGATGAAACCCAGACAGGGAGGGAGAGATGAAACCCAGGCAGGGAGGGAGAGATGAAACACAGACAGGGAGGGAGAGATGAAACCCAGGCAGGGAGGGAGAGATGGAACCCAGGCAGGGAGGGATGAAACCCAGGCAGGGAGGGAGAGATGAAACTCAGGCAGGGAGGGAGAGATGAAACCCAGGCAGGGAGGGATGAAAACCAGACAGGGAGGGAGAGATGAAACCCAGACAGGGAGGGAGACATGAAACCCAGGCAGGAAGGGAGAAATGAAACACAGACAGGGAGGGAGAGATGAAACCCAGACAGGGAGGGAGAGATGAAACCCAGACAGGGAGGGATGAAACACAGACAGGGAGGGAGAGATGAAACCCAGACATGGAGGGAGAGATGAAACCCAGACAGGGAGGGAGAGATGAAACCCAGACAGGGAGGGAGAGATGAAACCCAGGCAGGGAGGGAGAGATGAAACCCAGACAGGGAGGGAAAGATGAAACCCAGACAGGGAGGGAGAAATGAAACCCAGACAGGGAGGGAGAGATGGAACCCAGGCAGGGAGGGATGAAACCCAGACAGGGAGGGAGAGATGAAACCCAGACAGGGAGGGAGAGATGAAACCCAGACAGGGAGGGAGAGATGAAACCCAGGCAGGGAGGGAGAGATGAATCCCATACAGGGAGGGAGAGATGAAACCCAGACAGGGAGGGAGAGATGAAACCCTGACAGGGAGGGAGAGATGAAACCCAGACAGGGAGGGAGAGATGAAACCCAGGCAGGGAGGGAGAGATGAAACCCAGACAGGGAGGGAGAGATGAAACCCAGACAGGGAGGGAGAGATGAAACCCTGACAGGGAGGGAGAGATGAAACCCAGACAGGGAGGGAGAGATGAAACCCAGGCAGGGAGGGAGAGTTGAAACCCAGACAGGGAGGGAGAGATAAAACACAGGCAGGGAGGGAGAGATGAAACTCAGGCAGGGAGGGAGAGATGAAACCCAGGCAGGGAGGGAGAGATGAAACACAGACAGGGAGGGAGAGATGAAACCCAGGCAGGGAGGGAGAGATGGAACCCAGGCAGGGAGGGATGAAACCCAGGCAGGGAGGGAGAGATGAAACTCAGGCAGGGAGGGAGAGATGAAACCCAGGCAGGGAGGGATGAAAACCAGACAGGGAGGGAGAGATGAAACCCAGACAGGGAGGGAGACATGAAACCCAGGCAGGGAGGGAGAAATGAAACACAGACAGGGAGGGAGAGATGAAACCCAGACAGGGAGGGAGAGATGAAACCCAGACAGGGAGGGATGAAACACAGACAGGGAGGGAGAGATGAAACCCAGACAGGGAGGGAGAGATGAAACCCAGGCAGGGAGGGAGAGATGAAACCCAGGCAGGGAAGGAGAGATGGAACCCAAGCAGGGAGGGATGAAACCCAGAAAGGGAGGGAGAGATGAAACCCAGGCAGGGAGAGAGAGATGAAACCCAGGCAGGGAGGTAGAGATGAAACTCAGGCAGGGAGGGAGAGATGAAACCCAGGCAGGGGGAGAGAGATGAAACCCAGGCAGGGAGGGAGAGATGAAACCCAGGCAGGGAGGGAGAAATGAAACACAGACAGGGAGGGAGAGATGAAACCCAGACAGGGAGGGAGAGATGAAACCCAGACAGGGAGGGATGAAACACAGACAGGGAGGGAGAGATGAAACCCAGACAGGGAGGGAGAGATGAAACCCAGACAGGGAGGGATGAAACACAGACAGGGAGGGAGAGATGAAACCCAGGCAGGGATGGATGAAACCCAGACAGGGAGGGAGAGATGAAACCCAGGCAGGGAGGGATGAAACCCAGACAGGGAGGGAGAGATGAAACCCAGGCAGGGATGGATGAAACCCAGACAGGGAGGGAGAGATGAAACCCAGGCAGGGATGGATGAAACCCAGACAGGGAGGGAGAGATGAAACCCAGACAGGGAGGGAGAGATGAAACCCAGGCAGGGAGGGAGAGATGAATCCCATACAGGGAGGGAGAGATGAAACCCAGACAGGGAGGGAGAGATGAAACCCTGACAGGGAGGGAGAGATGAAACCCAGACAGGGAGGGAGAGATGAAACCCAGGCAGGGATGGATGAAACCCAGACAGGGAGGGAGAGATGAAACCCAGGCAGGGAGGGAGAGTTGAAACCCAGACAGGGAGGGAGAGATGAAACCCAGACAGGGAGGGAGAGATGAAACCCAGACAGGGAGGGAGAGATGAAACCCTGACAGGGAGGGAGAGATGAAACCCAGACAGGGAGGGAGAGATGAAACCCAGGCAGGGAGGGAGAGTTGAAACCCAGACAGGGAGGGAGAGATAAAACACAGGCAGGGAGGGAGAGATGAAACTCAGGCAGGGAGGGAGAGATGAAACCCAGGCAGGGAGGGAGAGATGAAACACAGACAGGGAGGGAGAGATGAAACCCAGGCAGGGAAGGAGAGATGGAACCCAGGCAGGGAGGGATGAAACCCAGGCAGGGAGGGAGAGATGAAACTCAGGCAGGGAGGGAGAGATGAAACCCAGGCAGGGAGGGATGAAAACCAGACAGGGAGGGAGAGATGAAACCCAGACAGGGAGGGAGACATGAAACCCAGGCAGGGAGGGAGAAATGAAACACAGACAGGGAGGGAGAGATGAAACCCAGACAGGGAGGGAGAGATGAAACCCAGACAGGGAGGGATGAAACACAGACAGGGAGGGAGAGATGAAACCCAGACAGGGAGGGAGAGATGAAACCCAGGCAGGGAGGGAGAGATGAAACCCAGGCAGGGAAGGAGAGATGGAACCCAAGCAGGGAGGGATGAAACCCAGACAGGGAGGGAGAGATGAAACCCAGGCAGGGAGAGAGAGATGAAACCCAGGCAGGGAGGTAGAGATGAAACTCAGGCAGGGAGGGAGAGATGAAACCCAGGCAGGGGGAGAGAGATGAAACCCAGGCAGGGAGGGAGAGATGAAACCCAGGCAGGGAGGGAGAAATGAAACACAGACAGGGAGGGAGAGATGAAACCCAGACAGGGAGGGAGAGATGAAACCCAGACAGGGAGGGATGAAACACAGACAGGGAGGGAGAGATGAAACCCAGACAGGGAGGGAGAGATGAAACCCAGACAGGGAGGGATGAAACACAGACAGGGAGGGAGAGATGAAACCCAGGCAGGGATGGATGAAACCCAGACAGGGAGGGAGAGATGAAACCCAGGCAGGGAGGGATGAAACCCAGACAGGGAGGGAGAGATGAAACCCAGGCAGGGATGGATGAAACCCAGACAGGGAGGGAGAGATGAAACCCAGGCAGGGATGGATGAAACCCAGACAGGGAGGGAGAGATGAAACCCAGACAGGGAGGGAGAGATGAAACCCAGGCAGGGAGGGAGAGATGAATCCCATACAGGGAGGGAGAGATGAAACCCAGACAGGGAGGGAGAGATGAAACCCTGACAGGGAGGGAGAGATGAAACCCAGACAGGGAGGGAGAGATGAAACCCAGGCAGGGAGGGAGAGATGAAACCCAGACAGGGAGGGAGAGATGAAACCCAGGCAGGGAGGGAGAGTTGAAACCCAGACAGGGAGGGAGAGATGAAACCCAGGCAGGGAGGGAGAGTTGAAACCCAGACAGGGAGGGAGAGATAAAACACAGGCAGGGAAGGAGAGATGAAACTCAGGCAGGGATGGAGAGATGAAACCCAGGCAGGGAGGGAGAGATGAAACACAGACAGGGAGGGAGAGATGAAACCCAGGCAGGGAGGGAGAGATGGAACCCAGGCAGGGAGGGATGAAACCCAGGCAGGGAGGGAGAGATGAAACTCAGGCAGGGAGGGAGAGATGAAACCCAGGCAGGGAGGGATGAAAACCAGACAGGGAGGGAGAGATGAAACCCAGACAGGGAGGGAGACATGAAACCCAGGCAGGGAGGGAGAAATGAAACACAGACAGGGAGGGAGAGATGAAACCCAGACAGGGAGAGATGAAACACAGACAGGGAGGGAGAGATGAAACCCAGGCAGTGAGGGAGAGATGAAACCCAGGCAGGGAAGGAGAGATGGAACCTAAGCAGGGAGGGATGAAACCCAGACAGGGAGGGAGAGATGAAACCCAGGCAGGGAGAGAGAGATGAAACCCAGGCAGGGAGGTAGAGATGAAACTCAGGCAGGGAGGGAGAGATGAAACCCAGGCAGGGGGAGAGAGATGAAACCCAGACAGGGAGGGAGAGATGAAACCCAGGCAGGGAGGGAGAAATGAAACACAGACAGGGAGGGAGAGATGAAACCCAGACAGGGAGGGAGAGATGAAACCCAGACAGGGAGGGATGAAACACAGACAGGGAGGGAGAGATGAAACCCAGACAGGGAGGGAGAGATGAAACCCAGACAGGGAGGGATGAAACACAGACAGGGAGGGAGAGATGAAACCCAGGCAGGGATGGATGAAACCCAGACAGGGAGGGAGAGATGAAACCCAGGCAGGGAGGGATGAAACCCAGACAGGGAGGGAGAGATGAAACCCAGGCAGGGATGGATGAAACCCAGACAGGGAGGGAGAGATGAAACCCAGGCAGGGATGGATGAAACCCAGACAGGGAGGGAGAGATGAAACCCAGGCAAGGATGGATGAAACCCAGACAGGGAGGGAGAGATGAAACCCAGGCAGGGAGGGAGAGATGAAACCCAGGCAGGGAGGGAGAGATGAAACCCAGACAGGGAGGGAGAGATGAAACCCAGACAGGGAGGGATGAAACCCAGACAGGGAGGGAGAGATGAAACCCAGGCAGGGAGGGAGAGATGAAACCCAGACAGGGAGGGATGAAACCCAGACAGGGAGGGAGAGATGAAACCCAGGCAGGGAGGGAGAGATGAAACCCAGACAGGGAGGGAGAGATGAAACCCAGACAGGGAGGGAGAGATGAAACCCAGACAGGGAGGGAGAGATGAAACCCAGGCAGGGAGGGAGAGATGAATCCCATACAGGGAGGGAGAGATGAAACCCAGACAGGGAGGGAGAGATGAAACCCTGACAGGGAGGGAGAGATGAAACCCAGACAGGGAGGGAGAGATGAAACCCAGGCAGGGAGGGAGAGATGAAACCCAGACAGGGAGGGAGAGATGAAACCCAGGCAGGGAGGGAGAGATGAATCCCATACAGGGAGGGAGAGATGAAACCCAGACAGGGAGGGAGAGATGAAACCCTGACAGGGAGGGAGAGATGAAACCCAGACAGGGAGGGAGAGATGAAACCCAGGCAGGGAGGGAGAGATGAAACCCAGACAGGGAGGGAGAGATGAAACCCAGACAGGGAGGGAGAGATGAAACCCTGACAGGGAGGGAGAGATGAAACCCAGACAGGGAGGGAGAGATGAAACCCAGGCAGGGAGGGAGAGTTGAAACCCAGACAGGGAGGGAGAGATAAAACACAGGCAGGGAGGGAGAGATGAAACTCAGGCAGGGAGGGAGAGATGAAACCCAGGCAGGGAGGGAGAGATGAAACACAGACAGGGAGGGAGAGATGAAACCCAGGCAGGGAGGGAGAGATGGAACCCAGGCAGGGAGGGATGAAACCCAGGCAGGGAGGGAGAGATGAAACTCAGGCAGGGAGGGAGAGATGAAACCCAGGCAGGGAGGGATGAAAACCAGACAGGGAGGGAGAGATGAAACCCAGACAGGGAGGGAGACATGAAACCCAGGCAGGGAGGGAGAGATGAAACCCAGACAGGGAGGGAGAGATGAAACCCAGACAGGGAGGGATGAAACACAGACAGGGAGGGAGAGATGAAACCCAGACAGGGAGGGAGAGATGAAACCCAGGCAGGGAGGGAGAGATGAAACCCAGGCAGGGAGGGATGAAAACCAGACAGGGAGGGAGAGATGAAACCCAGACAGGGAGGGAGACAAGAAACCCAGGCAGGGAGGGAGAAATGAAACACAGACAGGGAGGGAGAGATGAAACCCAGACAGGGAGGGAGAGATGAAACCCAGGCAGGGAGGGAGAGATGAAACCCAGGCAGGGAAGGAGAGATGGAACCCAAGCAGGGAGGGATGAAACCCAGACAGGGAGGGAGAGATGAAACCCAGGCAGGGAGAGAGAGATGAAACCCAGGCAGGGAGGGAGAGATGAAACTCAGGCAGGGAGGGAGAGATGAAACCCAGGCAGGGGGAGAGAGATGAAACCCAGGCAGGGAGGGAGAGATGAAACCCAGGCAGGGAGGGAGAAATGAAACACAGACAGGGAGGGAGAGATGAAACCCAGACAGGGAGGGAGAGATGAAACCCAGACAGGGAGGGATGAAACACAGACAGGGAGGGAGAGATGAAACCCAGACAGGGAGGGATGAAACACAGACAGGGAGGGAGAGATGAAACCCAGGCAGGGATGGATGAAACCCAGACAGGGAGGGAGAGATGAAACCCAGGCAGGGAGGGATGAAACCCAGACAGGGAGGGAGAGATGAAACCCAGGCAGGGATGGATGAAACCCAGACAGGGAGGGAGAGATGAAACCCAGGCAGGGATGGATGAAACCCAGACAGGGAGGGAGAGATGAAACCCAGGCAAGGATGGATGAAACCCAGACAGGGAGGGAGAGAAAAACCCAGGCAGGGAGGGAGAGATGAAACCCAGGCAGGGAGGGAGAGATGAAACCCAGACAGGGAGGGAGAGATGAAACCCAGACAGGGAGGGATGAAACCCAGACAGGGAGGGAGAGATGAAACCCAGGCAGGGAGGGAGAGATGAAACCCAGACAGGGAGGGATGAAACCCAGACAGGGAGGGAGAGATGAAACCCAGGCAGGGAGGGAGAGATGAAACCCAGACAGGGAGGGAGAGATGAAACCCAGACAGGGAGGGAGAGATGAAACCCAGACAGGGAGGGAGAGATGAAACCCAGGCAGGGAGGGAGAGAGGAAACCCAGGCAGGGAGGGAGAGATGAAACCCAGACAGGGAGGGAGAGATGAAACCCAGACAGGGAGGGAGAGATGAAACCCAGACAGGGAGGGAGAGATGAAACCCAGGCAGGGAGGGAGAGATGAAACCCAGGCAGGGAGGGAGAGATGAAACCCAGACAGGGAGGGAGAGATGAAACCCAGACGGGGAGGGAGAGATGAAACCCAGACAGGGAGGGAGAGATGAAACCCAGGCAGGGAGGGAGAGATGAAACCCAGGCAGGGAGAGAGAGATGAAACCCAGGCAGGGAGGGAGAGATGAAACTCAGGCAGGGAGGGAGAGATGAAACCCAGGCAGGGGGAGAGAGATGAAACCCAGGCAGGGAGGGAGAGATGAAACCCAGGCAGGGAGGGAGAAATGAAACACAGACAGGGAGGGAGAGATGAAACCCAGACAGGGAGGGAGAGATGAAACCCAGACAGGGAGGGATGAAACACAGACAGGGAGGGAGAGATGAAACCCAGACAGGGAGGGAGAGATGAAACCCAGACAGGGAGGGATGAAACACAGACAGGGAGGGAGAGATTAAACCCAGACAGGGAGGGAGAGATGAAACCCAGACAGGGAGGGAGAGATGAAACCCAGGCAGGGAGGGATGAAACCCAGACAGGGAGGGAGAGATGAAACCCAGGCAGGGATGGATGAAACCCAGACAGGGAGGGAGAGATGAAACCCAGGCAGGGATGGATGAAACCCAGACAGGGAGGGAGAGATGAAACCCAGGCAGGGATGGATGAAACCCAGACAGGGAGGGAGAGATGAAACCCAGGCAGGGAGGGAGAGATGAAACCCAGGCAGGGAGGGAGAGATGAAACCCAGACAGGGAGGGAGAGATGAAACCCAGACAGGGAGGGATGAAACCCAGGCAGGGAGGGAGAGATGAAACCCAGGCAGGGAGGGAGAGATGAAACCCAGACAGGGAGGGATGAAACCCAGACAGGGAGGGAGAGATGAAACCCAGGCAGGGAGGGAGAGATGAAACCCAGACAGGGAGGGAGAGATGAAACCCAGACAGGGAGGGAGAGATGAAATCCAGACAGGGAGGGAGAGATGAAACCCAGGCAGGGAGGGAGAGATGAAACCCAGGCAGGGAGGGAGAGATGAAACCCAGGCAGGGAGGGAGAGATGAAACCCAGACAGGGAGGGAGAGATGAAACCCAGGCAGGGAGGGAGAGATGAAACCCAGGCAGGGAGGGAGAGAGAGATGAAACCCAGGCAGGGAGGGAGAGATGAAACCCAGGCAAGGAGGGAGAGATGAAACCCAGGCAAGGAGGGAGAGATGAAACCCAGGCAGGGAGGGAGAGATGAAACCCAGGCAGGGAGGGAGAGATGAAACCCAGGCAGGGAGGGAGAGATGAAACCCAGGCAGGGAGGGAGAGATGAAACCCAGGCAAGGAGGGAGAGATGAAACCCAGGCGAGGAGGGAGAGATATAACCCAGACGGGGAGGGAGAGATGAAACCCAGACAGGGAGGGAGAGATGAAACCCAGACAGGGAGGGATGAAACCCAGACAGGGAGGGAGAGATGAAACCCAGGCAGGGAGGGAGAGATGAAACCCAGACAGGGAGGGATGAAACCCAGACAGGGAGTGAGAGATGAAACCCAGGCAGGGAGGGAGAGATGAAACCCAGACAGGGAGGGATGAAACCCAGACAGGGAGGGAGAGATGAAACCCAGGCAGGGAGGGAGAGATGAAACCCAGACAGGGAGGGAGAGATGAAACCCAGACAGGGAGGGAGAGATGAAATCCAGACAGGGAGGGAGAGATGAAACCCAGGCAGGGAGGGAGAGATGAAACCCAGGCAGGGAGGGAGAGATGAAACCCAGACAGCGAGGGAGAGATGAAACCCAGGCAGGGAGGGAGAGATGAAACACAGGCAGGGAGGGAGAGATGAAACCCAGGCAGGGAGGGAGAGATGAAACCCAGGCAGGGAGGGAGAGATGAAACCCAGGCAAGGAGGGAGAGATGAAACCCAGGCAAGGAGGGAGAGATGAAACCCAGGCAGGGAGGGAGAGATGAAACCCAGGCAGGGAGGGAGAGATGAAACCCAGGCAGGGAGGGAGAGATGAAACCCAGGCAGGGAGGGAGAGATGAAACCCAGGCAGGGAGGGAGAGATGAAACCCAGGCAGGGAGGGAGAGATGAAACCCAGGCAGGGAGGGAGAGATGAAACCCAGGCAGGGAGGGAGAGATGAAACCCAGGCAAGGAGGGAGAGATGAAACCCAGGCAAGGAGGGAGAGATGAAACCCAGGCAGGGAGGGAGAGATGAAACCCAGGCAGGGAGGGAGAGATGAAACCCAGGCAGGGAGGGAGAGATGAAACCCAGGCAGGGAGGGAGAGATGAAACCCATGCAAGGAGGGAGAGATGAAACCCAGGCGAGGAGGGAGAGATATAACCCAGACGGGGAGGGAGAGATGAAACCCAGGCGAGGAGGGAGAGATATAACCCAGACGGGGAGGGAGAGATGAAACCCAGACGGGGAGGGAGAGATGAAACCCAGGCAGGGAGGGAGAGATGAAACCCAGGCAGGGAGGGAGAGATGAAACCCAGGCAGGGAGGGAGAGATGAAACCCAGGCAGGGAGGGAGAGATGAAACCCAGGCAAGGAGGGAGAGATGAAACCCAGGCAAGGAGGGAGAGATGAAACCCAGGCAGGGAGGGAGAGATGAAACCCAGGCAGGGAGGGAGAGATGAAACCCAGGCAGGGAGGGAGAGATGAAACCCAGGCAGGGAGGGAGAGATGAAACCCAGGCAGGGAGGGAGAGATGAAACCCAGGCAGGGAGGGAGAGATGAAACCCAGGCAGGGAGGGAGAGATGAAACCCAGGCAGGGAGGGAGAGATGAAACCCAGGCAGGGAGGGAGAGATGAAACCCAGGCAGGGAGGGAGAGATGAAACCCAGGCAAGGAGGGAGAGATGAAACCCAGACGGGGAGGGAGAGATGAAACCCAGGCAGGGAGGGAGAGATGAAACCCAGGCAGGGAGAGATGAAACACAGGCAGGGAGAGATGAAACACAAACACCCTCAGAGTGGGATCAATACCGTATCAGACTCCTTCACCCCCTCTTTCTTTCTTTCTCCTCTCCCTTTCTCTCTCTCTCTGTCTCTCTCTCTCTTTTTCCCTCCACTCGCCTCTTCCCTCCTAACCTGGAGAAACTATATATTATTCATCCCTCAGTCGATTATTCACCCATCTATCTATTTGGCGAGCTATGCTGAAACCAACAAGGACAGGTCAGCCAGGACAAGGAGGTGGCCATCTATTGATGAAGTTAACACCAGTAATCCCCAAGCCATACCTTCTTCACATGTTCTCACATGGGTTTAACATTAGTAGAAACTCCCTCCAGCCAATGTTCATACCAATCATATGCTTTCAAATCCATGACAGGGATTTTGAAAGCACACTGTGTGGAGCATGGGGACGCACGGAACGTCTCTATCCAGCCAGCCAGTACATACCAGCTGCTGTGTCCTGTGGTGTCCCCTGTTGGCTGGTGGTAGAAGGTTAAGAGCCACAGCAGAAAACAGTCCTGGGTTCTGGCTGAGACCAGTAGCTCGCTGGCCACCTCCACCCAGTCAGCACACTGCACCAACAGGAACCAGGCCTCAAACACCCCACACTGACCCCTGGAGGACGGGAGAACAACGCATACACACACACACAATTAAACTAGCACCCAACCTTTATCTGAGAGATAGAGTGAAGGCAGGAAGAGAAAAGGCATGGTTGAGAAAAGGGAAAGACACTTTTAGAGAGAGAGAGAGATGACAGATGAAGATATGGAAGAAGATAAGTAAGACAATGTGAGAACGAAAGGGGAGAGAGAGTAGATTGTAAAATAGAGTGAAACAGAGAGAGGGGGGAGAGAAAGGGAGGTGAGGTTAGAAAGAGATTGGTAGACACTAGAGTTCAGACAGCTGCACTAGACAGAGTTTTAGATAAGAGTCAGGACAAGAATCTCTCTCAAATGTGCTTAATTCCATCATTAGATTCCCTCTCTTCCTTCCTTCCGCTTCATAACTTTTAACAGCACCCCTCAGAAGCCCCTGGCAGCTGTGTCTCTGTTCTGAAAACTCTTTCCCACCGCTGGCTGGGAACGGCTGGGAATTCCGCATGGCGGTCCAGAATGGAGTGGTCTGGATAATGGGTGGAGTTTGAAGCCACAGCTGGTGGGCAAGTTCAGCCGTTCCAATCCCCAGACTGGATCACTAACAGGCTTTACTAATCCTGTGAAACCATACCACACACCAAGAGTAGTGTGTTCTGACTCATTTGGGAAAATATCCTGCAAACCAACATGTAAGCAGCAGACAAAAAAAAACAGAGCTGAGGTCCTGAAGAGAAGATGCATACTAGGAACTGAAGAAATTTAGCTCCCAAAACACAAATAACTCCCAGACACACAGATAATAATTAACTTTAAAAATGAAGTAGAATGTTGCAGTCTATTAAAACTTCTTGCCACTAGGGGGGTGCCATTTCGACATAGTACAAATTTGTTTCCAAATTAAACTGCCTCGTACTCAATTCTTGCTCGTACAATATGCATATTATTATTACTATTGGATAGAAAACACTCTCTAGTTTCTAAAACCGTTTGAATTATGTCTGTAAGTGAAACAGAACTAGACTTAGAGCAATTCTCCTATGAGGATTTGAAAATGCTGAAATCTGCTTGCTGTTCCCAGACCTGTGGATAACTCTGACTGTCTTCTATTGGTTGAGATGCACTGCACACGCCTTCCCCTGGTTGTTAGCGAATAGGGAGTCTTGAAAGGGCGTCTCTACGTAGTTCCCAAAGTTTAGAAATTGATTGGGAACGAGGTGGCTGATTCTTTTCACCTTCGCTCGGGCGCATTGAGGACCTGGGGACGTTCTTTTGGAACCATCGGTTATAGATCTCAGACATTTCCGGCTGTGTTTTTATTCGATATAGGTGTTGAATCCACTGGGATTCTCTGCCTCTAACCCTGTTACTGGGGCTGAGTCACTGGCTTGCTGGTGCTCTTTCATGCCGTCCCTAGGAGGGGTGCGTCACTTGAGTGGGTTGAGTTACTGACGTGAACTTCCTGTCTGGGTTGGCGCCCCCCCTTGGTTGTGTTGTGGTGGAGACCTTTGTGGGCTATACTCGGCCTTGTCTCAGGATTGTAAGTTGGTGGTTGAGGATATCCCTCTAGTGGTGTGGGGGCTGTGCTTTGGCAGAGTGGGTGGGGTTATATCCTTCCTGTTTGGCCCTGTCCGGGGGTTTCTTCGGATGGGGCCACAGTGTCTCCTGACCGCTCCTGTCTCAGCCTCCAGTATTTATGCTGCAGTAGTTTATGTGTCGGGGGGCTAGGGTCAGTTGGTTATACCTGGAGTACTTCTCCTGTCTTATCCAGTGTCCTGTGTGAATTTAAGTATGCTCTCTCTAATTCTCTCGTTCTCTCTTTCTCTCTGAGAACCTGAGCCCTAGGACCATACGTCAGGACTACCGGGCATGCTGACACCTTGCTGTCCCCAGTCCGCCCGGCCTTGCTGCTATTCCAGTTTCAACTGTTTCTGCCTGCGGTTACAAAACCCCTACCTGTCCCAGACCTGCTGTTTTCAACTCTTAATGATCGGCTATGAAAAGCCAACTGAGATTTATTCCTGATTATTATTTGACCATGCTTGTCATTTATGAACATTTTGAAAATCTTGGCTCTCTCTAATTTTCTCCTTCTCTCTTTCTCTCGGAGGACCTGAGCCCTAGGACCATACGTCGGGACTACCGGCCGTGGTGACTCCTTGCTGCCCCCAGTCCGCCTGGCCTTGCTGCTATTCCAGTTTCAACTCTTCTGCCTGCGGTTATGGAACCCCTACCTGTCCCAGACCTGCTGTTTTCAACTCTTAATGATCGGCTATGAAAAGCCAACTGAGATTTATTCCTGATTATTATTTGACCATGCTTGTCATTTATGAACATTTTGAAAATCTTGGCTCTCTCTAATTTTCTCCTTCTCTCTTTCTTTCTCTCGGAGGACCTGGGCCCTAGGACCATGCGTCGGGACTGCCGCCCGTGGTGACTCCTTGCTGTCCCCAGTCCGCCTGGCCTTGCTGCTATTCCAGTTTCAACTGTTCTGCCTGCGGTTATGGAACCGCCACCTGTCCCAGACCTGTTGTTTTTCAACTCTTAATGATCAGCTATGAAAAGCCAACTGAAAATGATTCATGATTATTATTTGACCATGCTTGTCACTTATGAACATTTTTGAACATCTTGGCATAGTTCTGTTATAATCTCCACCCGGCACAGCCAGAAGAGGACTGGCCACCCCTCATAGCCTGGTTCCTCTCTAGGTTTCTTCCTAGGTTTTGGCCTTTCTAGGGAGTTTTTCCTAGCCACCGTGCTTCTACACCTGCATTCTAGCTGTTTGGGGTTTTAGGCTGGGTTTCTGTACAGCACTTCGAGATATTATCTGATGTACGAAGGGCTATATAAAATAAAATTGATTGATTGATTGAAATTGATTGAAGACATCGTAATGTTGTTATTTTGAACCAAATTATATCAGTTTATGTCAGTATATTGCGATTTTCGGGTATTTATTTCCTTGGCGCTGTAGGAATGTGGGTATCTCTTTCTTTCGTGCTAATGTTTACTGCTAATTGCAACTCTGAAGAGGACGTTCTCCAACCTATCAACGATTCTTTTTGACAAAGGACACCTTTCCCAAGATTCTGATGAGAGTTCATCGAAAAGTAAGAACTATTTAGGCTGATAATTCATTGTTCTGTTGAAAAATGTCAAATGCATGAAACGCCATTGCTTGCAGTGTAGCATTGTGTTATCGCAGCCTGTATTGCGCAGTAAGGTTAATTTTAAAAATGTAATTCAGCGATTGCATTAAGAACTAATTTGTCTTTCAATTGCTGTCCAACCTGTATTTTTTTGGTCAAGTTTATGAATAGTTTTCGATAAGAGTAGGTGGCTTTCCAAGATGGCGCCGGACAGATTGCTTGAGCTCTTGGCTACTTTTCTCATTATATAAGCACAATTTGTGACGCTAAATATGCACATTTTCGAACAAACTCTATATGCATTGTGTAATATGATGTTACAGGACTGTCATCTGAAGAATTCTGAGAAGGTTAGTGAAAAAATGTATATATTTTGGTGGTTTATACGTTATAGCTATTTTTGCCTTGAATCAATGCTGTTGTAATGTTCGCTATTGTGCTAAGCTAATATAACGCTATATTGTGTTTTCGCTGTAAAACACTTAGAAAATCTGAAATATTGTCTTGTTTCACAAGATCTGTGTCTTTCATCTGCTGCACGATGTGTATTTTTAAGAAATGTTTTATGATGTGTAATTATTTAATACACGATGGTCTCTGTAGTTATTCTAGTCATTTTAGTGAGAGTTGTGATGGGGGCTGCAATGGTAAACTATGATTTATACCTGAAATATGCACATTTTTCTAACAAAACCTATGCTATACAATAAATATGTTATCAGACTGTCATCTGATGAGGTTGTTTCTTGGTTAGTGGCTATTTATATCTTTATTTGGTCGAATTTGTGATAGCTACTGATGCAGTAAGAAAATGGTGGAGTATGGAAGTGGTGTCTTTTGCTAACGTGGTTAGCTAATAGATTTACATATTTTGTCTTCCCTGTAAAACATTTAAAAAATCAGAAATGATGGCTTTATTCACAACATGTGTATCTTTCATTTGGTGTCTTGGACTTGTGATTTCATGAGCATTTTATTATATGATATCCCTGTGGCTTTAGGCTAGGATATGCTAGTCAGCTTTTGTGATGGGGGGGCTCCCGGATCCGGGTTTGGTAGGCGTTAGAGGTTAAATATTTATACTTGTTCATATTTATTGCCAGATTGCTGAAGTTGGTTCAGTCTCTCTGTGCCTGACTAATGAAAAGCCCACGTTAATGCTCTCTCACCTGATCCTCTTCATCCGCTTCCTCTTCCTCAGTGAGTCTCTGTAGAGATGCAGTGACCCTGGCTAGGAGTTCTGGCCACGCCTCCTGGGACATCTCTGGAGCGAAGGAAGATAGTGAGAAAAGGCACGACTCACAGTTAGAAAACTCAACGTTTCTTCTTTTAACCATGAGATGATGTCAATTGGATGCACACATGTACGTAGGAAATCACACACTCACTGTTTCTGGTTTGGCCACATTGATGACACTGCTGTATTAGGCTTGATCACTTAAACACCTCAGAGCATTCAACATTCCCTTACAGCCTGCTATGTGACAGTATTCCATACCGTTCAAAAGTTTGGGGTCACTTGGAAATGTTTTGAAAGAAAAGCTTAAAATGTACAGAAACAAAGACCTTTCTTCTGAAAATCATCAGTCTATTCTTGTTCTGAGAAATGAAAGCTATTCCATGCGAGAAATTGCCAAGAAACTGAAGATCTCGCACAGCGCTGTGTACTACTCCCTTCACAGAACAGCGCAAACTGGCTCAAACCAGAATAGAAAGAGGAGTGGGAGGCCCCGGTGCACAACTGAGCAAGAAGACAAGTACATTAGAGTGTCTAGTTTGAGAAACAGACGCCTCACAAGTCCTCAACTGGCAGCTTCATTAAATAGTACCCGCAAAACACCAGTCTCAATGTCAACAGTGAAGAGGCGATTCCGGGATGCTGGCCTTCTAGGCAGAGATCCTCTGTCCAGTGTCTGTGTTCTTTTGCCCATCTTAATCTTTTCTCTTTATTGGCCAGTCTGAGATATGGCTTTTTCTTTGCAACTCTGCCTAGGAGGCCAGCCTCCTGGAGTCTTCTCTTCACTGTTGACATTGAGATCGGTGTGGAATAGCCTTTATTTCTCAGAACAAGAATAGACTGACGAGTTTCAGACGAAAGTTAATTGTTTCTGGCCATTTTGAGCTTGTAATCAAACCCACAAATGCTGATGCTTTAGATACTCAACTAGTCTAAATACATTTTATTGCTTCTTTAATCAGGACAACAGTTTTCAGCTGTGCTAACATAATTCCAAAATGTTTTTTTAATGATCAATTAGCCTGTTAAAATGAAAAACTTGGATAAGCTAACACAACGTGCCATTGGAACACAGGAGTGATGGTTGCTGATAATGGGCCTCTGTACGGCTATGTAGATATTCCATTAAAAAATCTGTCGTTTCCAGCTACAATAGTCATTTACAACATTAACAATGTATTACACTGTATTTCTGATCAATTTGATGTTATTTTAATAGACAAAAAAAAGGACATTTCTAAGTGACCCCAAACTTTGAATGGTTGTGTACACAGTGTACAACACATTAGGAACACTTTTGCCCTCAGAACAGCCTCAATTCGTTGGGGCATGGACTCTGCAAGGTGTCGAAAGCGTTCCACAGGGATGCTGGCCCATGTTGACTCCGAAGCTTCCCACAGTAGTGTCAAGTTGGCTGGTAGTGGATCTCTACTCTGAACAGCTCGTTCCACCGCCTCTCCTTCCAGTTCTCTGCTGCCAATGACTGGAATGAACTACAAAAATCTCTGAAACTGGAAACACTTATCTCCCTCACTAGCTTTAAGCACCAGCTGTCAGAGCAGCTCACAGATTACTGTACCTGTACATAGCCCATCTATAATTTAGCCCAAACAACTACCTCTCCCCCTACTGTATTTATTTATTTATTTTGCTTTTTTGCACCCCATTATTTCCATTATTTCTTCACCCCTTTGCACCCCATTCTGCACCATGGCCTTTTTTTGCCTTTACCTCCATTATCTCACCTCATTTGCTCACATTGTATATAGACTTATTATTCTACTGTATTATTGACTGTATGTTTGTTTTACTCCATGTGTAACTCTGTGTTGTTGTATGTGTCGAACTGCTTTACTGTATCTTGCCTACCTGGTTAAATAAAGGTGAAATAAATAAATAAATAAAATTGGATTGAGATCTGGTGACTGGGCAGGCCACTGCAGTAAGCTGAATTCACTGTCATGCTCGTGGAACCATTCCTGGACAATCCTAGCCTTGTGGCCTGGGGCATTATACTACTGACAAAATGTATTTGCAGATGGACACACTGCTGTCATGAAGGGATGCACCTGATTGGCGATGATGTTCAGATATCCTGTGGCATTCAAACGTTGCTCCACTTTTATCAGGGGCCCAATGTGTGCCATGAAAACACACCCCATTTGTGATAAAAGCAGATATATTGAGTACTATAAAGGGTAAACAAGAATAAAGTTAAGTTACTGATGATCTTGTGAGTATTGTTGATGATAGTCAGGAATTATTAACTACTTCACCTTTTTCAATCATCACATATTGATTATAATGGAGCTGTGACACACATATGTTATACATAACAGTTATTTATTGGGGCTCCCGAGTGGCGCAGCGGGCTAATGTACTGCATCTCAGTGCTAGAGGCATCACTACAGACCCCGGTGCCCAATTGGCCCAGCATCATCCAGGTTATGGTTTGGCCGGGGTAGGCCGTCATTGTAAATAAGAATTTGTTCTTAAATGACTTGCCTGGTTAAATAAAGGATACATAAAATTAGTGAGACACAGAAAGCCATGAATTCACTCTGAGGTTAAGGTTATTTACACATAAGAAATCACACACACAGGATGGGTCATTAGTAAGCTCTGGAATGTGTGTGTGAAAGATCTTCAAAGGACACACACTCCTGAAACAACACATGCATACACACATGATGTGGATTTTCATTCAGGCAGCCCCCCGCACCTCTCTGATTCAGAGGAGTTGGGTTAAATGTGGATGACACATTTGGGCTGAATTAATTCAGTAACTGATTATGTATCTCCTTTCCTTCCAGTTGAGGCAACAGAAAACAAGCATAAAATACACAGAATGTGTCACAATGCCCTCTAGTGGAGTTGGTAACACATCTCAAAACCAACCTGAACACACCAACCTGAACACAGGCATCTGATTCCCAGCCCTTTTCCCACTGCTAGAGAACTAACTACCACTGTGGACAGTATTGATGGAGGTCCCTTATAGCTGTAGGTGTGGCTGTACAGTTCTATCTCATGATCTGTAGACGATAAGGGTAAGGGATTTTAAGTGTGTGTGTGTGTGTGTGTGTGTGTGTGTGTGTGTGTGTGTGTGTGTGTGTGTGTGTGTGTGTGTGTGTGTGTGTGTGTGTGTGTGTGTGTGTGTGTGTGTGTGTGTGTGTGTGTGTGTGTGTGTGTGTGCGCGTCTACTGCTGGATGGGTTTTAATAGTCCAATTGCCAGAGATTCCATGGCTATTCTATTGATTCTGCTTCTATGATTACTGTACCTGAGGCTGCAGGGCTGCCAGATGCCTGCGGAAGAAAAGGGTGAAGATGTGGACAAAAACATATCAGCACCTCCAACATCTTCCAGTGGCTATGGACCTACACAGAGCAGAGCAGGACAGCGTATAGCACGACAGAGCAGATCAGAACAGGACAGAGTAGAGCATAGCAGAGCAGGACAGAGCAGGGCAGGACAGGACAGAGCAGAGCCGGACAGATCAGAGCAGGACAGAGAAGAGCAGAGTAGGACAGAGCAGAGCAGGAGAGAGCAGGTCAGAGCAGAGCAGAGCAGGACAGAGCAGAGAAGGACAAAGCAGAGCAGGACAGAGCAGAGCAGAGCAGAACAGGACAGAGCAGGACAGAGCAGAGTAGAGCAGAACAAAGCAGAACAAAGCAGGACAGAGCAGAGCAGAGCAGGACAGAGCAGAGCAGAGCAGGACAGAGCAGAGAAGGACAAAGCAGACCAGGACAGAGCAGAGCAGAACAGGACAGAGCAGGACAGAGCAGAGTAGAGCAGAACAAAGCAGGACAGAGCAGAGCAGAGCAGAGTAGGACAGAGCAGAGCAGGAGAGAGCAGGTCAGAGCAGAGCAGAGCAGGACAGAGCAGAGCAGAGCAGAACAGGACAGAGCAGGACAGAGCAGAGTAGAGCAGAACAAAGCAGGACAGAGCAGAGCAGAGCAGAGCAGGACAGAGCAGAGCAGAACAGTACAGAGAAGAACAGGACAGAGAAGAACAGGACAGAGCAGAGCAGGACAGGACAGAGCAGAGCAGTACAGAGCAGGAAAGAGCAGAGCAGAGCAGTACAGAGCAGAGCAGTACAGAGCAGAGCAGGACAGAGCAGAGCAGGAAAGAGCAGAGCAGAGCAGTACAGAGCAGAGCAGTACAGAGCAGAGCAGGACAGAGCAGAGCAGATTAGCACAGAGCAGGACAGAGCTGGACAGAGCAGAGCAGGACAGTGCAGAACAGAGCAGAGCGGGACAGAGCAGAGCAAGACAAAGCAGATTAGCACAGCGCAGGACAGAGTTGGACAAAGCAAAGCAGAGCAGGAAAGCAGGACAGAGCAGAGCGAGACAGAGCAGGACAGAGTAGAGCAGAACAGAGTAGAGCAGGACAGAACAGAGCAGGACAGAGCAGAGCAGGACAGAGTAGAGCAGAGCAGAACAGGACAGAGCAGAGCAGGACAGAGCGGCACAGAGCAGAGCAAGACAAAGCAGATTAGCACGGAGCAGGACAGAGCAGAGCGGCACAGAGCAGAGCAAGACAAAGCAGACTAGCACAGAGCAGGACGGAGCAGGACATAACAGGACAGAGCAGAGCAGGACAAAGCAGGACAGAGCAGAACAGAGCAGAGCAGGACAGAGCAGAGCAGGACAAAACAGAAGAGCACAGAGCAGGACAGAGCAGAGCAGAGCAGAGCAGGACAGAGCAGAGCAGGACAGAGAAGAGCAGCACAGAGCAGTACAGAGCAGTACAGAGCAGAGCATAACAGAGCAGAGCAGAGCAGGACAGAGCAGAGCAGAGCAGGACAGAGCAGATTAGCACAGAGCAGGACAGAGCAAGACAGAGCAGAGAAGAGCAGGACAGAGCAGGACAGAGCAGAGCAGAGCAGTACAGAGCAGAGCAGAGCAGGACACAGCAGGACAGAGCAGAGCAGAGCAGAGCAGAGCAGGACAGAGCAGAGCAGGACAGAGCAGAGCAGGACAGAGCAGAGCGGCACAGAACAGAGCAGAGCAGAGCAGAACAGGACAGAGCAGAGCAGGACAGAGCAGAGCAGGACAGAGCAGAGCAGGAGAGATCAGAGCAGGACAGAGCAGAGCAGGACAGGGCAGAACAGGACAGAGCAGAGCAGGACAGAGCAGAGCAGAACACAGCAGGACAGAGCAGAGCAGAGCAGGACAGAGCAGAGCAGGACAGAGCAGAGCAGAACACAGCAGGACAGAGCAGAGCAGGACAGAGCAGAGCAGGACAGAGCAGAGCGGCACAGAACAGAGCAGAGCAGAGCAGAGCAGAGCAGGGCAGAACAGGACAGAGCAGAGCAGAGCAGAGCAGGGCAGAACAGGACAGAGCAGAGCAGGACAGAGCAGAGCAGTAGAGAGCAGAGCGGGACAGAGCAGAGCACCACAGAACAGAGCAGAGCAGGACAGGGCAAAACAGGACAGAGCAGGACAGAGCAGAGTAGAGCAGAGCAGAACATAGCAGGACAGAGCAGGACAGAGAAGGACAGTGGAGAGCGGGACAGAGCAGAGTAGGTCAAACAACAGGACAGTGGAGAGCGGGACAGAGCAGAGCAGGTCAAACAACCTGTACCAGGGGAAATACACACACACAGTGCTCAACATACACAGCGCTCACTTGAAAAACAAAATACCAGTACATGTCCTGTACCTACCAGTGAGTAATCAAATTGTTTACAGTAAGAGTATTGTATATTTACTTTATTCACTTTTCAGAATGAAGCGTCTGTATGGCTCACCTGAAGGTGTCGTTCACTATTAAGAATATGGAGTCATGCTTGGAGCTTTTGGCTGAAACATTCACAAACACAAACGTGGTAAAATATCAGAAATGGCCTGCCTGTACACATGGATAAATGTACACTACATGATCCAAAGCATGTGGACACCCCTTCAAATTAGTGGATTGGTTATTTCAGCCACACCCGTTGCTGACAGGGGTATAAAGTCGAGCACACAGCCATGCAATCTTCATAGACAAACATTGACAGTAGAATGGCCTTACTGAAGAGCTCAGTGACTTTCAACGTCATAGGATGCCACCTTTCCAACAAGTCAGTTTGTCAAATATCTGCCTTGTTAGAGCTGCACCAGTCAGCTGTACAGGCTGTTATTGTGAAGTGAAAACATCTAGAAGAATTAACGGCTCAGCCACGAAGTGGTGGGCCACACGAGCTCACAGAACGGGACTGCCGAGTGCTGAAGGGCGTAGTGCTTAAAAATCGTCTGTCCTCTGTTGCAATACTCACTACTGTTGACTAACCCCATTCGTACAGATTTGTGCAACCGTGGCATTCAACGAGGCTGCGATGAAAACTAATGGGTCTGTAGTGTTGGCATCATAATCTGAGGTGTGAAATATGTTTCTATTCAAGCGTTGATTAACATGGCAATGGCCCGATAGTATTGGAGAAAAGTTGACAAAACTGACCCCTCTGACGAAGTACATTCAATTGTGTCATGGTGTAAATTGTGTCATGACGTAACGTACAGCACACATAATGAAACTCATTCTGTGTTGTACAGTGTCTTGCGAAAGTATTCACCCCCCTTGGCATTTTTCCTGTTTTGTTGCCTTACAACCTGGAACTAAAATAGATTTTGGGGCTTTTGTATCATTTGATTTACACAACATGCCTACCACTTTGAAGATGCAAAATATTTTTTTATTGTGAAACACACGAAGTAAGACAAAAAACCTGAAAACTTGAGCGTGCGTAACAATTCACCCCCCCCCCCCCCCCCCCCCCCCAAAGTCAATACTTTGTAGAGCCACCTTTTGCAGCAATTACAGCTGCAAGTCTCTTGGGGTACAGTATGTCTCTAGAAGCTTGACACATCTAGCCACTGCAATTTTCCCCATTCTTCAAGGCAAAACTGCTCCAGCTCCTTCAAGTTGGATGGGTTCCACTGGTTTACAGAAATCTTTAAGTTATACCACAGATTCTGAATTTGGATTGAGGTGTGGGCTTTGACTAGGCCATTCCAAGATATTTAAATATTTCCCCTTAACTTCTTATGGCTGCAAGGGGCAGTATTGAGTAGCCAGTTAAATCGTGCCCATTTCAAACGGCCTCGTACTCAATTCTTGCTCGTACAATATGCATATTATTATTACTATTGGATAGAAAACAATCTCTAGTTTCTAAAACCGTTTGAATTATTTCTCTGAGTGAAACAGAACTCCTTCTGCAGCACATTTCCTGACCAGGAAGTGGAATGTCAGAAATCGATGCTCTGTTCAACTTCATGCCTATACATGGGCAATGAACGTAAGAGTCTACGTACACTTCATACACCTTCCCCTGGTTGTCAAGAGGCGGTGAGAGAAGAAATTTCGTGTCTATCTTGGTCTGAGGTGGAATTAAAGCTATTTGTATGACGTGACCGTCCATTTCCTGTTTCTGGAGCGCGCGAAAGAGGACATGGATTTGCCTTCTGTTTAGCTGCCGTTATGGACGACTAACATCTCCGGTTTAGATTTTATTTGATACATGTGACCATATCATCGTAAAGTATGTTTTTTCAATATAGTTTAATCAGATTATTGAATTTTTTTCGGGAGTTTTGCCGTGTTCCGTTCTCTGGCTTTGTTGACGTTGGAGAGATCCGTGCCACTTGGCAAGTGCCCATGCTAAATCAAGAGGGAAATTTGCCGTTCCAGATCCAAACAACGACTGTTCTGGACAAAGGACACCTTGTCCAACATTCTGACGGAAGATCACCAAAAGTAAGAAACATTTTATGATGCTATTTCTAATATCTGTCGCGCATGTGAACTGGTCGTCGGCGCCCAAGTGTTTCTGGCTATTGTGGCTACGCTAATATAACGCTATATTGTGTTTTCGCTGTAAAACACTTGATAAATCGGAAATATTGTCTGGAATCACAAGATGCCCGTCTTTCCATTGCTGTACACTATGTATTTTTCAGAAATGTTTTATGATGAGTATTTAGTTATTTGGCGTTGGTGTCTGTAATTTTTCTGTCTGCTTTCGGTGCAATTTCTGACTGTAGCTGCAATGTAAACTATGATTTATACCTGAAATATAAACATTTTTCGAAAAAAAACATATGCTATACAATAAATATGTTATCAGACTGTCATCTGATGAGGTTGTTTCTTGGTTAGTGGCTATTTATATCTTTGTTTGGCCGAATTTTTGATAGCTACTGATGGAATCAAAAACTGATGGAGTAATAAAAGTGGAGTCTTTTGCTAACGTGGTTAGCTAATAGATTTACATATTTTGTCTTCCCTGTAAAACATTTAAAAAATCTGACATGTTGGCTGGATTCACGAGATGTGTACCTTTCATATGCTGTATTGGACTTGTTGATGTTTGAAAGTTAAATATTAAAAAAAAATATCTTGTGAATTTCGCGCCCTGCACTTGAAGTGGCTGTTGTCATAAATGTACTGACGTCGGGCTTGCACGCCAAACAGGTTAAACCACTCGAGTGTTGCTTTAGCAGTATGCTTAGGGTCATTTTCCTGCTGGAAGGTGAACCTCCATCCCAGTCTCAAATCTCTTGAAGACTGAAACAGGTTTCCCTCAAGAATTTCCCTGTATTTAGCGTCGTCCATCATTCCATCAATTCTGACCATTTTCCCAGTCCCTGCCAATGAAAAACATACCCACAGCACGATGCTGCCACCACCATGCTTCACTGTGGGGATGGTGTTCTCGGGGTGATGAGAGGTGTTGGGTTTGCGCCAGACATAGCATTTTCCTTGATGGCTAAAAAGCCACATTTTTGTCTCATCTGACCAGAGTACCTTGTTCCATATGTTTGGGGAGTCTCCCACATGCCTTTTGGCTAACACCAAATGTGTTTGCTTATATCTTTCTTTAATTTCTTCGGGGTAGGGGGCAGCATTTTCACTTTTGGATAAATACCGTGCCCAATTTCAACTTCCCTCTACTCATCCCCAGAATATAAGATGCATATTATTAGTATATTTTGATAGAAAACACTCTGAAGTTTCTACAACTGTTTGAATCATGTCTGTGAGCATAACAGAACTTATGTAGCAGGCAAAACCCAGAGGACAAACCATTCAGAATTTTAATTTTTTTGAAGTCACTGTCTTTTCAATGAGTTTTCATTGGGACACCAGATTTCTAAGGGTCTTGTTTGCAGTTGCTACCGCTTCCACTGGATGTCACCAGTCTTTGGAAATTGGTTGAGGTTATTCCTTTGTGTAATGAAGAAGTACGGCCATCGTAAAGGAGGACCACTTGAAGTAAATTGTTTGAGAGAGGCACATTACCAAAAAAATTGCGTCAGTTTTTTTTCTTTTTGTATTGAACACAGATCATCCCGTCTTCAAATTAATCGATTATTAACGTTTAAAAATACGTAACGTTGTATTACAAAAGTAGTTTGAAATGTTTTGGTAAAGTTTACATGTAACTTTTGATATATTTTGCGCAAGTTGGAAACTGTGTTTTTCTGGATGAAACGCGCCAAATAAATTGACATTTTGGATATATATCGACGGAATTAATCGAACAAAAGGACCATTTGTGATGTTTATGGGACATATTGGAGTGCCAACAAAAGAATTTCGTCAAAGGTAAGGCATGAATTATATTTTTATATCTGCGTTTTGTGTCATGCCTGCAGTGTTGAAATATGCTACTCTCTTTGTTTACTGTTGTGCTATCATCAGATAATAGCATCTTATGCTTTCGCCGAAAAGCCTTTTTGAAATCTGACATGTTGGCTGGATTCACGAGTGTAGCTTTAATTTGGTATCTTACATGTGTGATTTAATGAAGGTTTGATTTTTATATCATTTTTTTGAATATGGCGCTCTGTATTTTCCCTGGCTATTGCTTAACCAGAGAGGTTAAGCAATGGCTTTTTTTCTGGACACTCTTCCTTAAAGCCCAGCTCTGTGGAGTGTACAGCTTAAAGTGATTCTATGGACAGATATACCAATCTCAGCTGTGGAGCTCCTTTAGGGTTATCTTTGGGCTCGTTGTTGCCTCTCTGATTAATGCCCTCCTTGCCTGGTCCGTGAGTTTTGGTGGGCGTCCCTCTCTTGGCAGGTTTGTTGTGGTGCCATATTCTTTCCATTATTTTTTATAATGGAATTAATGGTGCTCCGTGGGATGTTCAAAGTTTCGGATATTTTTTTTTATAACCCAACCCTGATCTGTACTTCTCCACAACTTCGTCCTTGACCTGTTTGGAGAGCTCCTTGGTCTTCATTGTGTCACTTGCCTGGTGGTGCCCCTTGCTTAGTGGTGTTGCAGACTCTGGGGCCTTTCAGAACAGGTTTATTTATATTGAGATCATGTGACAGATCATGTGACACTGATTGCAGGTGGACTTTATTTAACACATTTTGTGACTTCTGAAGGTAATTGGTTGCAACAGATCTTATTTAGTGTCACGATCGTTGAAATGAGTGGACCAAGATGCAGTATGGTGTGTTTCCATCCTTTATTTAGAAGAGAAACATAAAGCACAAAAAACAATAAAGCGAATAAACAAAACGTGAAGCTGTAGAAAGCAACTACACACGAACATAGTCAAGATCCCAAAAAGCACAATGGGGAAATGGCTACCTAAATATGATCCCCAATCAGAGACAACGATAAACAGCTGTCTCTGATTGGGAACCATACCAGGCCAACATAGACATATAATTCCCCAAGATAACGACCCTTAATCACACCCCGACCTAACCAACATAGAGAATAAACAGCTCTCTATGGTCAGGGCGTGACAGTATCCCCCCCAAAGGTGCGGACTCCGACCGCAAAACCTGACTCAATAGGGGAGGGTCCGGGTGGGCATCTACCGTTGGGGGCGGCTCCGGTACGGGGGCGAAGTACCCACTCTGCTCGTGGATTCATCGGAGGAACCGGACCGTGGCTCGTCACCGGAAGAACCGGACCGTGGGTCGTCGCCGGAGGAACCGGACCGTGGGTGGTCTCCGGAGGAACCGGACTGTGAATCGTCGCCGGATGCTCCGGACCGTGGATCGTCGCCGGGGGCTGCGGGCCGTGGATCCTCACCGGAGGAATCGGACCGTGGTTCGTCGCTGGAGGAACCGGACTGTAGATTGTCGCCGGGGACTCTGGACCGTAGATTGTTGCCGGGGGCTCCGGACCGTAGATCGTCGCCGGAGGCTCCGGACCGGGAAACCTCGCAGGAGGTTCCGGACCGTGGCCCGTCGTTGGAGGTTTCGGACTGTGGCCCGTCGTTGGAGGTTCCGGACTGTGGCCCATCGTTGGAGGTTCCGGACTGTGGCACGTCGTTGGAGGTTCCAGACTGTGGCACGTCGCCGGAAGCTCTGGACTGGGAACTGTCGCTGGAAGCTCTGGACTGGGAACTGTCGCCGGAAGCTTGGTGCGTGGGGCCGGCACTGGTGGTACCGGGCTGGTGACACGCACCTCAGGACGAGCGCGAGGAGCAGGCACAGGACGTACTGGACTGTGGAGGCGCACTGGAGGCCTGATGCGTGGGACCGGTAGAGGTGGCACCGGGCTGATGACACGCACCTCAGGGCGAGTGCGGGGAGGAGGCACAGGACGTACCTGACTGGTGACACGCACTTGAGGGAGAGTGCGAGGAGCAGGCACAGGACATACTGGGCTGTGGAGGCGCACTGGAGACCAGATTATTTCACTTATAATTCACTGTAGCACAATTCCAATGGGTCAGAAGTTTATCGAGATTGGTTTGTCGAGATTGGTGTGGAAGAACTTGACTGACCTCAACCCCATTGAACACCTTATGGATGAATTGGAACGCTGACTGCTAGCCAGGCCGAATCACCCAACCTCAGCTTCTAACCTCGCTAATCAATCAATCAAGTTTATTTTATATAGCCCTTCGTATATCAGCTAATATCTCAAAGTGCTGTACAGAAACCCAGCCTAAAACCCCAAACAGCAAGCAATGCAGGTGTAGAAGCATGGTGGCTAGGAAAAACTCCCTAGAAAGGCCAAAACCTAGGAAGAAACCTAGAGAGGAACCAGGCTATGAGGGGTCCTCTTCTGGCTGTGCCGGGTGGAGATTATAACAGAACATGGCCAAGATGTTCAAAATGTTCATAAATGACAAGCATGGTCAAATAATAATCAGGAATAAATGTCAGTTGGCTTTTCATAGCCGATCATTAAGAGTTGAAAACAGCATGTCTGGGACAGGTAGGGGTGCTCTTGTGGGGGTGCTCTTGCTAATGCTCTTGTGGCTGAATAGAAGCAAGCCCAACCTCTAGTGAAAAGCCTTCCCAGAAGAGTGGAGTCTGTTATAGCAGCAAAGCATCCTATATGAGAGAGAGAGAGGGAGAAAGAGAGAGAGCGGGTGAGAGAGACAGAGGGGGAGAGAGAGGGAGGGAGATACAGAGATAGAATCTGCAATCATTTTTGATTGCATAATGTGGTCTCATTATCCTTTATCACCCGTAACAACTATTTCACAATTTGCCAATAACATCTGACAACCTCCAGAACTTCGTCAATCCATCCCAAATCAGCAACCATCTCACAACCCCCCACATTAAAAATATTCCACGAATTCCCCCAACCCATCGTCTTATTATGCCAAAACCCCAGCAACATTTCTGTAACATCACTATCATCCCGTATCTAAAGACAAGGAAGACCAGGCAGGAGTAGTGTGAATTTGCCCCTAGACACTAATTAGCTGTCAGTGTTATCTTCAATTCCACTAATGGTTAAAGAGTATTTGGAAAGGATTAGCTGATCCTAGCTTGGTGACTAACTTGTAGCAGACACCTAATGGGAGGTGATGTCTTTGTAAAAGTAACTAGCCCCCTCTAGTGTTCATCGTGTGTCATTGCACCATCCTACCCCAGACCCACTACATCCTCTTGACCTCTTCCCATCCTCTAACTCTTATGGTCATGACACATGAGACATATTTATAATGTGGTAGGTCGCCTCTCCTCCACTCAGCTTAGCAAACAAGTGATCAAATACAACAATCCTGGAGCCATATAAATGGTGTTAGTGCGTGTGTGTGAGCGAGCACACGTGTGTGTGCGTGTGTGTGTGTGTGAGAGAGCGTGTGATTGCGTGAGGACGGTTTTCTCTAGTGAAAACAGATGGGTTTTTATCATCCTCCTCTTTCCACTAATACTTCATGGAGGGTCAATCACAGCATGTCCAAACATCCTGTTGTTGGCAGCCAGGCCCAGGAAGATCCTGTTTGTTGTTGTTGGACCTCCATCTCAGGGAGAGGATGAGGAGGGAAAGGAGGGAGAAAAATCTCAAAACAGGAATGTGATACTAATTACATGTTTCCCATTTTTGATTGCAGTTTAAACAACTGATGGGGAGAGGCGAGCCAGTCAGCTACTATACCTATCACACACATGCACACACACGTGCAAAGACACACATGTGGACACGCGGGCACACACACATGCACAAATGCAAACACACACATGGGCTCGGGCACACAAATACACACACAAAGTCACTAGCTATTTAGGGATTGTTTAATTATGCAGTCTACTATCTATAGCTATATAGCTTATATAGAAAGGCACACACCTGTCTACATAAGGTCGCACAGTTGACAGTGCATGTCAGAGCAAAAAGCAAGCCACGATGTCAAAGGAATTGTCCGTAGTGCTCCGAGACAGCATTGTATTGAGGCAAAGATCTGGGGAAGGGTACCAAAAAAGTGTCTGCAGCATTGAAGGTCCCCAAGAACACAGTGTCCTTCATCATTCTTAAATGGAAGAAGTTTGGAACCACCAAGACTCTTCCTAGAGCTGGCTGCCTGGCCAAACTGAACAATTGGGGGAGAAGGGCCTTGGTCAGGGAGGTGATAAAAAACCCGATGGTCACTCTGACAGAGCCCCAGAGTTCCTCTGTGGAGATGGGAGAACCTTCCAGAAGGACAACCATCTCTGCAGCACTCCACCAATCAGGCCTTTATGGTAGAGTGACCAGGACACATGACAGCCCACTTGGAGTTTGCCAAAAGGCACCTAAAGGACTCTCAGACCATGAGAAACAAGATTCTCTGGTCTGATGAAACCAAGATGAACTCTTTGGCCTGAATGCCAAGCGTCACGTCTGGAGGATACCTGGCACCATCCCTACGGTGAAGCACGATGGTGGCAGAATCATGCTGTGGGGATGTTTTTCAGCCGCAGGGACTGGGAGACTAGTCAGCATCGAGGCAGAGCTGAACAGAGCAAATCTAAATCTAAAAACCTGTTTTTGCTTCGTCATTATGGGATATTGTGTGTAGATTGATCAAATCAAATCAAATCAAATGTATTTATATAGCCCTTCATACATCAGCTGATATCAAATCAAATCAAGTTTATTTTATATAGCCTTCGTACATCAGCTAATATCTCAAAGTGCTGTACAGAAACTCAGCCTAAAACCCCAAACAGCAAGCAATGCAGGTGTAGAAGCACGGTGGCTAGGAAAAACTCCCTAGAAAGGCCAAAACCTAGGAAGAAACCTAGAGAGGAACCAGGCTATGAGGGGTGGCCAGTCCTCTTCTGGCTGTGCCGGTTGGAGATTATAACAGAACATGGCCAAGATGTTCAAATGTTCATAAATGGCCAGCATGGTCAAATAATAATAATCACAGTAGTTGTCGTGGGTGCAGCAAGTCAGCACCTCAGGAGTAAATGTCAGTTGGCTTTTCATAGCCGATCATTAAGAGTATCTCTACCGCTCCTGCGGTCTCTAGAGAGTTGAAAACAGCAGGTCTGGGACAGGTAGCACGTCCGGTGAATAGGTCAGGGTTCCATAGCCGCAGGCTGAACAGTTGAAACTGGAGCAGCAGCACGGCCAGGTGGACTGGGGACAGCAAGGAGTCATCATGCCAGGTACTCCTGAGGCATGGTCCTAGGGCTCAGGTCCTCCGAGAGAGAGAAAGAAAGAGAGAATTAGAGAGAGCATACTTAAATTTCCACAGGACATCGGATAAGACAGAAGAAGTACTCCAGATAACTGACCCTAGCCCCCCGACACATAAACTACTGCAGCATAAATACTGGAGGCTGAGACAGAAGGGGTCAGGAGACACTGTGGCCCCATCCGATGATACCCTCGGACAGGGCCAAACAGGAAGGATATAACCCCACCCACTTTGCCAAAGCATAGCCCCCACACCACTAGAGGGATATCTTCAACCACCAACTTACCATCCTGAGACAAGGCCGAGTATAGCCCACAAAGATCTCTGCCACGGCACAACCCAAGGGGGGGCGCCAACCCAGACAGGAAGATCACGTCAGTGACTCAACCCACTCAAGTAACGCACCCCTTCTAGGGGGGCATGAAAGATCACCAGTAAGCCAGTGACTCAGCCCCTGTAATAGGGTTAGAGGCAGAGAATCCCAGTGGAGAGAGGGGAACCGGCCAGGCAGAGACAGCAAGGGCTGTTCGTTGCTCCAGAGCCTTTCCGTTCACCTTCACACTCCTGGCCAAGACTACACTCAATCATATGACGCACTGAAGAGATGAGTCTTAAGTAAAGACTTAAAAGTTGAGACCGAGTCTGCGTCTCTCACATGGGTAGGCAGACCATTCCATAAAAATGGAAATCTATAGGAGAAAGCCCTGCCTCCAGCTGTTTGCTTAGAAATTCTAGGGACAATTAGGAGGCCTGCGTCTTGTGACCGTAGCGTACGTGTAGGTATGTACGGCAGGACCAAATCGGAAAGATAGGTAGGAGCAAGCCCATGTAATGCTTTGTAGGTTAGCAGTAAAACCTTGAAATCAGCCCTAGCCTTAACAGGAAGCCAGTGTAGGGAGGCTAGCACTGGAGTAATATGATCCAATTTTTGGGATCTAGTCAGGATTCTAGCAGCCGTATTTAGCACTAACTGAAGTTTATTTAGTGCTTTATCCGGGTAGCCGGAAAGTAGAGCATTGCAGTAGTCTAACCTAGAAGTAACAAAAGCATGGTAAAATTTTTCTCCATCATTTTTGGACAGAAAGTTTCTGATTTTTGCAATGTTACGTAGATGGAAAAAAGCTGTCCTTGAAACAGTCTTGATATGTTCGTCAAAAGAGAGATCATGGTCCAGAGTAACGCTGAGGTCCTTCACAGTTTTTTTTGAGACGACTTTACAACCATCAAGATAAATTGTCAGATTCAACAGAAGATCTCTTTGTTTCTTGGGACCTAGAACAAGCATCTCTGTTTTGTCCGAGTTTAAAAGTAGAACGTTTTCAGCCATCCACTTCCTTATGTCTGAAACACAGGCTTCTAGCGAGGGCAATTTTGGGGCTTCACCATGTTTCATTGAAATGTACAGCTGTGTGTCATCCGCATAGCAGTGAAAGTTAACATTATGTTTTCGAATGACACCCAAGAGGTAAAATATATAGTGAAAACCATACTGGTCCTAAAACGGAACCTTGAGGAACACCGAAATGTACAGTTGATTTGTCAGAGGACAAACCATTCACAGAGACAAACTGATATCTTTCCGACAGATAAGATCTAAACCAGGCCAGAACTTGTCCGTGTAGACCAATTTGGGTTTCCAATCTCTCCAAAAGAATGTGGTGATCGATGGTATCAAAGGCAGCACTAAGGTCTAGGAGCACGAGGAAGGATGCAGAGCCTCGGTCTGACGCCATTAAAAGGTCATTTACCACCTTCACAAGTGCAGTCTCAGTGCTATGATGGGGTCTAAAACCAGACTGAAGCATTTCGTATACATTGTTTGTCTTCAGGAAGGCAGTGAGTTGCTGCGCAACAGCTTTTTCAAAAAAAATTGAGAGGAATGGAAGATTCGATATAGGCCGCTAGTTTTTTTTATTTTCTGGGTCAAGGTTTGGCTTTTTCAAGAGAGGCTTTATTACTGCCATTTTTAGTGAGGTTGGTACACATCTGGTGGATAGAGAGCCGTTTATTATGTTCAACATAGGAGGGCCAAGCACAGGAAGCAGCTCTTTCAGTAATTTAGTTGGAATAGGGTCCAGTATGCAGCTTGAAGGTTTAGAGGCCATGATTATTTTTATCATTGTGTCGAGAGATATAGTACTAAAACACTTGAGTGTCTCTCTTGATCCTAGGTCCTGGCAGAGTTGTAATGACTCAGGACAGCTGAGCTTCGGAGGAATACGCAGATTTAAAGAGGAGTCCGTAATTTGTAGATTTGTAGATGTGTGGATTAATGAGGGGAAAAAACGATTTAATCCATTTTAGAATAAGGCTGTAAAGTAGCAAAACGTGGGAAAAGTCAAGGGGTCTGAGTACTTTCCGAAGGCACTGTACATGTGATTAAATCAAATTAAATCCAACTTGAGAGACTCCCCTGGTCTCCTGATGTACTCCTTTCTTGTGTGCAAATGTTTTCCCCATGGCCTTTTGGTCCAGGTTGCGGGCCCAATTGTTTTCTATAGTGAGTATTGCCAACCCAGACAGTCTTTCCTGGGACATTGTGTGTTATATGTCCATTGCAGTGCACACAATTTAAGCTTCGTCTTGAATGATGCATACCAAAATATACCAGAGACCAGGGACTGTTAATATTGCAACCACACAACTCAGTTGTGCCAGTTCACCAGTAGCCTATGAACACAATTTCAAACCGCCTCTTTGTTCAAGACCTCAAGAACTGTTGTCCTCTAAAGATGATAATCTGTTTGTATCTTCCAATTAATTGGCTGTCCAGTATCCAGACGACCTGTCCCCAGAGCTTCCTATATCCCCTCTCTCCAACATACCTGATGAGGACCTTTGAGAGGTGGGAGAGATGGAGAAATCAGCAGAATCAAAGTACACCTATAGGCTACTGTAATCGCTGTGATGAGATGTCTTGTGTGTACACTGTAGGGTCCCAATCTCTCTCCATCTCAGTTCAGGGAAGAATTTTCCCCTAACCACAGACCTAGGATCAGATTACTCTACCCCAAATCCTTACCTTAACCGTTGGGGGGTCAGGGGTAACTTCTGCAGCAACGCACCAATGAGAGAACATGTGACCAGGGGGATGCATCAAATCAAATCAAATTTAATTGCATGCCACTGATGCAGCGAGAACGCTGCCGCACGAACACCTGGGGATCCTGAGCTCACATCAAAGAACAGAGCCAGAGCTAGAGACGGGACATATTGGTGGTGGACAGTGAGAGGACCAGAGCTAGAGACGGGACATATTGGTGGTGGACAGTGAGAGGACAAGAGCTAGAGACGGAACATATTGGTGGTGGACAGTGAGAGGACCAGAGCTAGAGACGGGACATATTGGTGGTGGACAGTGAGAGGACCAGAGCTAGAGACGGGACATATTGGTGGTGGTGGACAGTAAGAGGACCAGAGCTAGAGATGGGACATATTGGTGGTGGACAGTGAGAGGACCAGAGCTAGAGACGGGACATATTGGTGGTGGTGGACAGTAAGAGGACCGGAGCTAGAGACGGGACATATTGGTGGTGGACAGTGAGAGGACCAGAGCTAGAGACGGGACATATTGGTGGTGGACAGTGAGAGGACCAGAGCTAGAGACGGGACATATTGGTGGTGGTGGACAGTAAGAGGACCAGAGCTAGAGATGGGACATATTGGTGGTGGACAGTGAGAGGACCAGAGCTAGAGACGGGACATATTGGTGGTGGACAGTGAGAGGACCAGAGCTAGAGACGGGACATATTGGTGGTGGACAGTGAGAGGACCAGAGCTAGAGACGGGACATATTGGTGGTGGACAGTGAGAGGACCAGAGCTAGAGATGAAACATAGTGGAGGTGGCGGACAGTAAGAGGACCAGAGCTAGAGATGGGACATTAGTGGAGGTGGTGGAGAGTAAGAGGACCAGAGCTAGAGATGGGACATATTGGTGGTGGTGGACAGTAAGAGGACCAGAGCTAGAGATGGGACATATTGGTGGTGGTGGACAGTAAGAGGACCAGAGCTAGAGATGGGACATATTGGTGGTGGTGGTGGTGGTGGACAGTAAGAGGACCAGAGCTAGAGATGGGACATTTGTGGAGGTGGTGAAGAGTAAGAGGACCAGAGCTAGGAATGGGACATAGTGGAGGTGGTGGAGAGTAAGAGGACCAGAGCTAGAGATGGGACATATTGGTGGTGGTGGACAGTAAGAGGACCAGAGCTAGAGATGGGACATATTGGTGGTGGACAGTAAGAGGACCAGAGCTAGAGATGGGACATTAGTGGAGGTGGTGGAGAGTAAGAGGACCAGAGCTAGGAATGGGACATAGTGGAGGTGGTGGACAGTAAGAGGACCAGAGCTAGAGATGGGACATTAGTGGAGGTGGTGGACAGTAAGAGGACCAGAGCTAGAGATGGGACATTTGTGGAGGTGGTGGAGAGTAAGAGGACCAGAGCTAGGAATGGGACATAGTGGAGGTGGTGGAGAGTAAGAGGACCAGAGCTAGGAATGGGACATAGTGGAGGTGGTGGACAGTAAGAGGACCAGAGCTAGAGATGGGACATATTGGTGGTGGACAGTAAGAGGACCAGAGCTAGAGATGGGACATTAGTGGAGGTGGTGGAGAGTAAGAGGACCAGAGCTAGGAATGGGACATAGTGGAGGTGGTGGACAGTAAGAGGACCAGAGCTAGAGATGGGACATTAGTGGAGGTGGTGGACAGTAAGAGGACCAGAGCTAGAGATGGGACATTTGTGGAGGTGGTGGAGAGTAGGGGACCAGAGCTAGGAATGGGACAGAGTGGAGGTGGTGGAGAGTAAGAGGACCAGAGCTAGGAATGGGACATAGTGGAGGTGGTGGACAGTAAGAGGACCAGAGCTAGAGATTGGACATAGTGGAGGTGGTGGACAGTAAGAGGAAAGTACAGTACTTCTGGTTAGGGTCAGACAAACTGCTGCAGCTCTCCCCAACTGACCAGCCGAAAGGACTTGTTACAGTACACACATACACACACGTGCACAGACACAGACACAGACATAGATGCACAAACCAGACACACACACACAAACACATAAACAAATATTATGGAATACTATATCACCTTTTAAATAAGATCCTTCATTAAATGTGCAAAAACATCAAGAAGCCTTCATACCTTTCTGGGAGGCCTATATGTTTCACTAACACACGTGTAGCAAGCTGACATAACATTCTGGGAGGCCTATATGTTTCACTAACACACGTGTAGCAAGCTGACATAACATTCTGGCAGGCCTATATGTTTCACTAACACACGTGTAGCAAGCTGACATAACATTCTGGCAGGCCTATATGTTTCACTAACACACGTGTAGCAAGCTGACATAACATTCTGGCAGGTCTATATGTTTCACTAACACACGTGTAGCAAGCTGACATAACATTCTGGCAGGCCTATATGTTTCACTAACACACGTGTAGCAAGCTGACATAACATTCTGGCAGGCCTATATGTTTCACTAACACACGTGTAGCAAGCTGACATAACATTCTGGCAGGCCTATATGATTCACTAACACACGTGTAGCAAGCTGACAACATTCTGGGAGGCCTATATGTTTCACTAACACACGTGTAGCAAGCTGACATAACATTCTGGCAGGCCTATATGTTTCACTAACACACGTGTAGCAAGCTGACATAACATTCTGGGAGGCCTATATGTTTCACTAACACACGTGTAGCAAGCTGACATAACATGCTGGGAGGCCTATATGTTTCACTAACACACGTGTAGCAAGCTGACATAACATTCTGGGAGGCCTATATGATTCACTAACACACGTGTAGCAAGCTGACATAACATTCTGGGAGGCCTATATGTTTCACTAACACACGTGTAGCAAGCTGACATAACATTCTGGGAGGCCTATATGTTTCACTAACACACGTGTAGCAAGCTGACATAACATTCTGGGAGGCCTATATGTTTCACTAACACACGTGTAGCAAGCTGACATAACATTCTGGCAGGCCTATATGTTTCACTAACACACGTGTAGCAAGCTGACATAACATTCTGGGAGGAAAGAAAACAATGTTCAGTAAGCTAATGTCACATTTGACAGTATAAGTGGCTAACCTGTGATGGTGTGTGTGTGTGTGTGTGTGGTGTGTCCACAGCTTCAAAGCTAACGACCACATAGCATGATCCTATGTCACGTCTTGTGGCAACATATCATATCAACTACATTTTGACAAGAAAGTAACTCCAGTGGTTACATGAGAGCGCAGGTACGGACAACATATGAGCAACTTCAGAAATGTACATTATTCTACTAGGGCCCTGGTTTTAACAAGCATATTTCAGAAGGGGCCTCCAATACACCCATAAACCCAGCTGACTCCACAAGCCTTTATCCTGTCTAGGATGAGGGTGACTCTAGCGGCACTCCCCCCCCACCCCCACTGAAAAACCAGTGCCGCGAAATTCAAAAAAAATATTTTTTTTTAATATTTAACTTTCACACATTAAAGTCCAATACAGCTAATGAAAGACACAGATCTTGTGAATCCAGCCAACATGTCCGATTTTTAAAATGTTTTACAGGGAAGACACAATATGTAAAGATGTACATCTATTACCTAAAAACACATTAGCATAATCCACCATCTTTTATTTGTCCACCAACACCAGTAGCTATCACCAATTCGGCTAAACTAAGATATTTATAGCCCCTAACCAAGAAAAAAACTCATCAGATGACAGTCTGATAACATATTTATGGTATGGGATAGGTTTTGTTAGAAAAAAGTGCATATTTCAGGTAGATGGCATAGGTTACAATTGCACCCACCGTCACAAATGGACTAGAAAAACTACATAGAGCAACGTGTTTACCTACTTACTAATCATCAAACATTTCGTAAAAATACACAGCATACACTAATCGAAAGACACAGATCCTGTGAATACAGACAATATTTCAGATTTTCTAAGTGTCTTACAGCGAAAACACAATAAATCGTTATATTAGCATAGCACATAGCACATAGCAGCCCAGCATTGATTCTAGCCAAAGTGAGCGATAACGTCAACAATCGCCAAAATATATTAATTTTTTCACTAACCTTCTCAGAATTCTTCAGATGACACTCCTGTAACATCATATTACACAATCCATATAGAGTTTGATCGAAAATGTTTATATTTAGCCACCAAAATCATGGTTAGACAATGTGAAATGTAGCCCAGCTGGTGAGAAAATGTCCGTGCGCCATATTAGACAGTGATCTACTCTTATACATAAATACTCATAAACGTGACTAAAAAATATAGGGTGGACAGGGATTGATAGACAATTTAATTCTTAATACAATCGCGGAATTACATTTTTTAAATTATCCTTACTTTTCAATACAGTTTGCGCCAAGCGAAGCTACGTCAAAAAACATGGCGTCCTAAGCCACTAACATTTTTCGACAGAAACACGATTTATCATAATAAAAATGTCCTACTTTGAGCTGTTCTTCCATCAGTATCTTGGGCAAAGGATCCTTTCTTGGGTCTAATCGTCTTTTGGTGGAAAGCTGTCCTCTTGCCATGTGGAAATGCCAACTGCGTTCGGGATGAACTGGAAGCGTGCCCAGCAATTCACAGCGTTTCAGAAATAAATGTCCCAAAATCGCACTAAACGGATATAAATTGCTATAAAACGCTTTAAATTAACTACCTTATGATGTTTTTAACTCCCATAACGAGTAGAAACATGACTAGAGTAATATTACTCCCTCCACTAATGCTTGGAACAAGTGCGGGTCGATGTCCTCCACGCGCATTACGCAGCAAGAAAAGAGTTCCTAGCTACAGGGTTTTTTAATTTGTAGTGCCTGTGAACGCGCAATCGACCCCATTCAAATCGTCATCACGTAAAGGCATCCAGGGGAAGACAGCAGTAAGCAGTGTTCGTATACTCATAGCAATAACTGCGGCCTTTTAACTGACTCCAGATCAGGGGCCAAAATTTCTGAAATCTGACTCCATGTCAGGGAAATTGCTGTAGAATGACTTCTGTTCCACTTAGAGACAAAATTTCAACTCCTATAGAAACTATAGACTGTTTTCTATCCAATAATAATAATAATATGCATATTGTACGATCAAGAATTTTGTGGGAAGCCGTTTCAAAAATTACACGATTAGCATAAATAGTGACAACAGCGCCCCCATCCTCAACAGGTTATAATCAGCTAGAGTCACTACAGAGAGTGAAAACTGATCTCCTAACTAACACTGCCCTAGCCTCCCTCCCAGGTTCTACGTGGTCCTCACTGGCCAACCCAGGCAAACGACAACAGCTGGGGACCGTTCAGCAGACACCAAACAGGAGAAAATAGATTGAAGCAGAACAAGTAGCCTACTACCAGAACTTGTCCAATAAGATTGCTCATTTTAACTGTGTATGTGTGCGAGCAACAGGCCCAACCTCCACTAATGCACCCCCTCAAGCACCATCCTGCGACCTACGAGGTAAGTATCAGATGCTTAACATGCTCTGCTCACACCTACTGTAATGGTCTGGGCCTAAACTACACAAAAACAACACCAGACACTATGGAACACAAAGCTTTTAGTATCTCATCCAGGGATATTCAAGGTCTGATGTCATCTGCCTTTGGCCTAAAGAGCAGGAACCCAGACTTTATCAAAGAAATTGGAAATACAGACATTGTCATCCTACAAGTAACATGGTATATAGAAAAGACCCACTGGTTGCCCTCTAGGTTACAGAGAGCTGATAGTCCCATCCACCAAACTACCAGGTGTGAAACAGGGAAGAGACACAGGGGGTATGCTATTTTGCTATAGAGCATACCTATTAAATTAGTCAAAAAATGTACATTTTACATCTGGCTAGAAATTAATAAGGAAATGATCTCAACAGAGAAAAATGTCCTCATGTATGCTACCTATATCCCCCCCCCCCCCCCAATAGAATCCACATACTTTAACGATGACAGCTTTTCCATCCTAGAGGGGGAGATCAACCATTTCCAGGCCCAGGGACATGTACTAGTCTGTAGCAACCTAAATGCCAGAACTTGACAAGAACCTGACAATCTCAGCACACAGGGGGACAAACACCTACCTGGAGGTGACAGTATCCCTCCCAGATATTCCCCCCCAGATCCAACTATGACAAAACAACCAACAGAAATGGGTCACAACTCCTGCTGCTCTGTCCTACCCTGGGTCTGTACATAGTCAACGGTAGGCTTCGAGGAGACTCCTATGATAGGTACACCTACAGCTCATCCCTATGGGGTAATACTGTAAATCACTGACCTCAACCCAGAGTCGCTCAGAGTGTTCACAGTCAGCCCACTAACACCCCTATCAGATCACAGCAAAATCACAGTCTACCTCAACAGAGAAATACTCAATCATGAGGCATCAAAGCCAAAGGAACTGCACAATATTAAGTAATGCTATAGATGGAAGGAATGTAGAGTAGAAACCTACCAAAAGCTATGAGGCAAAAACACAACTTCCTGGACAATATGTTTCACCGTAATAGTGAAGGTGGAAACTTGGCAGTAGAAAACCTAAACAGTATATTTGACCCCTCAGCTTCCCTATCAAATCAAAAAATTCCAAGCCGACAACGTAAGAAAATAAACAGCAATGACAAATGGTTTGATGAAGAATGCAAAAACCTAAGAAAGATATTGAGAAACCTATCCAACCAAAAACATAGACCCAGAAAACCTGAGTCTACGCCTTTGATACAGAAATACATTAGGGTAAAAGATTGAACAGCACGTCGAAATCAGCTCAATGTAATTGAAGAATCCATAGAATCTAACCACTTCTGGGAAAATTGGAACACACTAAACAAACAACCACACGAAGAGCTACCTATCCAAAACGGAGATGTGTGGATTTTTTATTTTTTACATTTTATTTATCTGTTATTTTACCAGGTAAGTTGACTGAGTACACGTTCTCATTTACAGCAACGACCTGGGGAATAGTTACAGGGGAGAGGAGGGGGATGAATTAGCCAATTGTAAACTGGGGACTTTAAGTTGACCGTGATGGTTTGAGGGCCAGATTGGGAATTTAGCCACGGATAAACCACATCTCTAATCTTTTTGACTCTATAACTAAGAACAAACAGCAAAAACATATAAATGATCATCTTGGAATCAGCTATTAAAGACTACCAGAAACAACTGGATTACAGGACAAAACTACAGGACAAAATACAAACAATCCAACCCAAAAAGGCCTGTGGTGTTGATGGTATCCTACATGAAATGATAAAATATAGAGACCACAAATTCCAATTTGCTGTAGTTAAACTATTTAGTATAATCCTCAGGTCTGGCATCTTCCCCAATATTTGGAACCAAAGACTGATAACCCCAATCCACAAAAGTGGACACAAATTTGCCCCAATAACTACCGTGGGATATGCGTCAACAGCAACCTTGGAGAAATCCTCTGCATTATCATTAACAGCAGACTCGTACATTTCCTCAGTGAAAACAATGTACTGAGCAAATGTCAAATTGGCTTTCTACCAAATTATCATTTGACTGACCACGTATTCACCCAGCACACCCTAATTGACAAACCACAACAAAGGCAGTCTTCTCATGCTTTGTTGACTTCAAGAAAGCTTTTGACTCAATTTGACATGAAGGTCTGCTATACAAATTGATGGAAAGGGGTGTTGGGGGAAAAGCATACAACGTTATAAAATCCATGTACACAAACAACAAGTGTGCGGTTGAAATTGGCAAAAAGCACACATATTTCTTTCCACAAGCCGGTGGGATGAGACAGGGATGTACCTTAAGCCCCACCCTCTTCAACATATATGTCAATGAATTGGCGAGGTCACTAGAACATTTTGCAGCAACCGGCCTCACCCTGCTAGAATCTGAAGTCAAATGTCTTCTGTTTGCTGATGATCTGGTGCTCCTGTCCCCAACCAATTACTTGACACATTGGAAAGAATTAACAAAAAAACTGAGCAAACTAGAAGGCCATTTGGCCCTGAACAGAGAGTACACAGTGGCAGAATTCCTGACCACTGTGACTGACCCAGAATTAAGGAAAGCTTTTTGACTATGTACAGAATCAGTGAGCATAGCCTTGCTATTGAGAAAGGTCGTCGTAGGCAGACCTGACTCTCAAGAGAAGACAGGCTATGTGCACACTGCCCACAAAATGAGGTGGAAACTGAGCTGCACCTCCTAACCTCCTGCCAAATGTATGACCATATTAGAGACACATATTTCCCTCAGATTACACAGACCCACAAAGAATTCGAAAATTTTAATAAACTCACAAATCTATTGGGTGATATACTACAGTGTGCAATCACAGCAGCAAGATGTGTGACCTGTTGCCACAAGAAAAGGGCAACCAGTGAAGAATACACCTCCTTGTAAATACAACCCATATTTATTTTCCCTTTTGAACTATTTGCACATCGCTACAACACTGTATATAGACATAATATGACATTTGAAATGTCTTTATTCTTTTGGAACTTGTGTCAATGTGACATTTTCTATTTCACTTTTGTTTATCCATGTCACTTGCTTTGGCAATGTAAACATGTTTCCCATGCCAATAAAGCCCATTGAATTGAATTGAGAGAGAGAGAAGGAGAAAAACAGAAAAAGAGATAGTGGTGGAGAGAGAAGGAAAGAAGCTGGAGGGCAGGATAGCAGAAGAGGGGATGAGGAGGTGGTGAAACGGGTTAAGATATACAGTAGTCAGGTGTCTTTAGTGAAAAAGTATTTCAACTTCTGTTGTCTAAATAGTGTTACTTTGTCCCGCTCATGTTCTCATTTTGGGCTCCCAAGTGGAGCAGCGGTCTAAGAGGTGTCACTACAGTCCCTGTATCCAGCTGTGATTGGGAGTTCCATTGGGAGTTCCATTGGGAGTCCCATAGGGCGGCGCACAATTGGCCCTGCGTCGTCTGGATTTG
Source organism: Salvelinus fontinalis (assembly GCF_029448725.1). Lineage (NCBI taxonomy): Eukaryota > Metazoa > Chordata > Actinopteri > Salmoniformes > Salmonidae > Salvelinus > Salvelinus fontinalis. The sequence goes on along the minus strand of NC_074692.1, from coordinate 31,448,174 downwards.
GCCGGAGCAGGCCGTCATTGTAAATAAGAATTTGTTCTTAACTGACTTGCCTAGTTAAATAAAGGGTCAATAAAGGTTAAATAAATAAGTAGAACAGCATGAGAAAAAAGGAACTAAATAAAACTTTAAAAGAGAAAAACCATGCATCCTTTAGAACCACCAGTACCCATCACACTAACCCACGGTGATGGAGAAAGGGATGGAAGAGCGGGAGGAAGAAAAGAAGGGATACTAGAGGAAAGAGGGTCCCATAATGAGAGGCTTCTCCCTCTTTCTTCACCCCTTCACACAGCTCCAAACTCTGGGTTCACACAAGCCCTCACTACACTACACTACACACACACATACACACTCACTACACTACACTACACTACACACACACATACACTCACTGTTGCTGTTCTTATGTACGACGCAACGCTGAGTGTCTGGATACAGCCCTTAGCCGTGGTATATTGGCCATATACAACAGACCCCCGAGGTGCCAATGTAATTTGACCAGTAAAAATATGTGTGGTATATGGCCAATATACCATAGCTAAGGGCAGTCCTTACGCACAACGCCATGAAAACGCCAAAAACATGTGCGGCCCTCAGCTAAAATCTGAAATTCCGATGTGGCCCTCGAGACAAAATGATTGCCCACCCCTGCCCTAATGGAGGGTTCTAGTTCTGGTTCCAGTCAGACTCTACTAGAGGGTTCTAGTTCTAGTTACAGTCAGACTCTACTGGAGGGTTCTAGTTCTGGTTCCAGTAAGACTCCACTGGCGGGTTCTAGTTCCAGTCAGACTCTACTGGAGGGTTCTAGATCTGATTCCAGTCACTCTATTGGAGAGTTCTAGATCTGGTTCCAGTCTGACTCTACTAGAGGGTTCCAGTTCTGGTTCCAGTCAGATTCTACTGGAGGGTTCCAGTTCTGGATCCAGTCAGATTCTACTGGAGGGATTTTGTTCTAGTTCCAGTCAGACTCTACTGGAGGGTTCTAGATCTGGTTCTAGTCAGACTCTACTGTAGGGTTCTAGATCTGGTTCTAGTCAGACTCTACTGGAGGGTTCTGGTCTAGTCAGACTCTATTGGAGGGTTCTGGTTCCAGTCAGACTCTACTGGAGGGTTCTGGTTCTAGTCAGACTCTACTAGAGGGTTCTAGTTCTGATTCCAGTCAGACTCTACTGGAGGGTTCTAGTTCTGGTTCTAGTCAGACTCTAATGGAGGGTTCTACTTCTGATTCCAGTCAGACTCAACTGGAGGGTTCTAGTTCTGGTTCCAGTCCGAATTTACTATGTTGTTCTAGTTCTGGTTCCAGTCAGAATCTATTGGAGGGTTCTAGTTCTGGATCCAGTCAGACTCTACTGGAGGGTTCTAGTTCTGGTTCCAGTCAGACTCTACTGGAGGGTTCTAGTTCTGGTTCCAGTCAGACTATACTGGAGGGTTCTAGTTCTGGTTCCAGTCAGACTCTCCTGGAGGGTTCTGGTTCTAGTCAGACTCTACTGGAGGGTTCTAGTTCTGGTTCCAGTCAGACTCTACTGGGGGGTTCTAGTTCTGGTTCCAGTCAGACTCTACTGGAGGGTTCTAATTCTGGTTCCAGTCAGACTCTACTGGAGGGTTCTAGTTCTGGTTCCAGTCAGACTCTACTGGAGGGTTCTAGTTCTAGTCACACACACACACACACACACACACACACACACACACACACACACACACACACACACACACACACACAAACAGAGACAAACACACGCCTCCTCTCCCCCACCCCACTTCCCCTCTTATAGGTCAACAACCATCTGGCGAATTAGAAGTATACTTTAAAAAGCACTGTTTTAATTAGCGAGACATTTTATTAGATGAAGAATGTATCCAAAGAATACACACATTCAATCTGGCAAAAATGTGAAGGTTTGGTATTGTTTATGGTAAGCCATCTGTGTGACCCCTGAGAAAGTTGAAAATCCTCGAATCCTTTCTTCTTCCCTCTCTCCCTTTTTTCCTCCCTTTTTCTTGCCTTTCTCTGTCTCTAAAAACAAAGTACATTCAAGTTGAAAATAGGAGTAAGTTTAGCCTTTCATCCATTCTGAAGGTGAAAACTCAGTTCAATATTCTTTTCAAAACATGCTTTAGGGTTTTGGGGCATAAAAGCTCACACTAACTTAGAGACTCAATCAAGCACATTAATGAGCCATTTCCTATCTGGGAGGAGAGGAAGTACTATAAAAAAATGGACCAAAAATCACTTCAATAGGCTTAGAAGAGTTAAAGGGTTCTTATGCATTCCACCCTGCATCCTACTGCTGGCTTGCTTCTGAAACTCAGCAGGGTTGGTCCTAGTCAGTCCCTGGATGGGAGACCAGATGCTGCAGGAAGTGGTGTTGGAGGGCCAGTAGGAGGCAACCTTTCCCAAGTAGGAGGCAACCTAATTATCCCAATGCCCCAGGGCAGTGATTGGGGATATTGTCCTGTGTAGGGTGCTGTCTTCTGGATGGGATGTTAAATGGTTGTTCTGACTCTCGGTGGTCACTAAAGATCCCATGGCACTTATCATATGAATAGTGGTGTTAATCCTGGTGTCCTGGCTAAATTCCCAATCTGGCCCCATCATGGTCACCTAATCATGCCCCACTTACATTTGGCTCATTCATCTCCTCTCCCGTAACAATTCCCCAGGTCGTTGCTGTAAATGAGAATGTGTTCTCAGTCAACTTACCTGGTAAAATAAGGGTTAAGTAAACATTTTACAAATAATTCATTATGGCAGTAAACAGGACTTTTATTCTGAAAAGAATGAACACATGCATCTTTATAGAACCTATCCTTAATAAAATAGTTTCAAATGTTCAACTGAAAATGTAAATAGTTTCACTGTAAGCTATTGAATCACAGACAAGCACAAAGTGTAAGTGCTAAATATGTTTTTTTTGTTTATATTTTATACATATAAAATGGATGGAATTACTTAAAAAAAAATTGGGGGAAGCATACAAAAAGTGATTGATTGATATACTGATATATTGCATTACCCGTATCCACTGGTTGGCCTTCCTCTCGACAGCATTGTGAGGTTGCTTTGAATATTAGACTCAACAGACTCTGGAACAGCAGCGAGCGGCTAACACAACACAAGACATAGGACACACAACACAAGACAGTGCATTAGGCAAGGCATCCATCCATCCATCCACCCACCCAGCCATCCACCCTTCCACCCATACAGACAGCCACCCACCAAACCATCCACCCACCCATCCATGTCCTAGTGACAGTCACCATCAGCAGCGACAAGGGGATTCCAGCAGAGGCAGCCCAGGAACTGGCATACGAAGAGAATAGTCTTCATGTCCTCTGTGGTGGAGCTCTGCGAACACACACCACTGACACACACACACACACACACACACACACACACACACACACACACACACACACACACACACACACACACACACACACCACTGACACACACACACACACGCACACACACACACACACACACACACACACACACACACACACACACACACACACACACACACCACTGACACACACACACACACACACACACACACACACACACACACACACACACACACACACACACACACACACACACACACACACACACACCACTGACACACACACACACACACACACACACACACACACACACACACACACACACACACACACACACACACACACACACACACTGACTGGGCCAAACCTAGTCTGATCCCAAATGCCACCCTATTCTCTATGAAGTGCACTGCTTTTGACCAGGGCGAGAACCCTTCACGTGTTGAGAACTGGAAGAGATACACAAAACAGTGGGATGGGCCAGGTACAGTTTTGCGTGTTGTGGCTCTGTTGGCCCGGATACAAACTGTACGTATATGTGTGTGAGTGAGTGAGTGACTGTCTCTGTGTGTGTGTGTGTGTGTGTGTGTGTGTGTTTACGGAACCTCTTGGCGCACGGATCCCTTTAACGGGATCATTTTCGTAAACAACGGCTGAATTGCAGAGCGCCAAATTCAAAATAAATTGCAAAAAATATTTATTTTCATGAAATCACAAGTGAAATATACCAAAACACAGCTTAGCTTGTTGTTAATCCACCTATCGTGTCAGATTTTGATAATATGCTTTACAGCGAAAGTAATCCAAGCATTTGTGAGTTTATCGATCACTAGACAAAACATTACGAACAGCTAGCAGCAATGTAGATTGGTCATGATAGCCAGAAAAGCAATAAAATGAAACGCTTACCTTTGATGATCTTCAGATGTTTGCACTCACGAGACTCCCAGTTACACAATAACTGTTCCTTTTGTTGGATTAATGCGTTACGCGTTGGTGTTTTATGTTCAGAAATCAACATGCTCGAGCAGTCATGAACGACAGACGAAAATTCCAAATAGTATCCGTAAAGTTCGTAGAAACATGTCAAACGTTTTTAACATCAATAATCGATAATATTCCAACCGGACCGTAAACTATTCAATACAGGAGAGAAAGAAAATGTCGAGCAACCAGTGCGCATGAACTAATGGAAGGACATCCGTCTATCCACTGACGCGATTTGATAAATCTCACTCATTTTTCAGAATAAAAGCTTGAAACTATGTCTAAAGACTGTTCACACCCCGAGGAAGCCATGGGAAAAGGAATCTGGTTGATATCCCTTTAAATGGACGAAAGGCAGGCAATGGAATAGTGATTTTTCAAAATAAGAGTCACTTCCGGGTTGGATTTCCTCAGGTTTTCGCCTGCAAAATCAGTTCTGTTATACTCACAGACAATATTTTGACAGTTTTGGAAACTTTAGAGTGTTTTCTACCCTACTCTGTCAATTATATGCATATTCTAGCATCTGGACCTGAGAAATAGGCAGCTTACATTGGGAACGTTATTTTTCCAAACGTAAAAATTCTGCCCCCTAGCTTCAACAGGTGTATAAAAGACTCTTCAGCTCAGAGAAATACATTTAACCCCTGTGTGTGTGTGTGTGTGTGTGTGTGTGTGTGTGTGTGTGTGTGTGTGTGTGTGTGTGTGTGTGTGTGTGTGTGTGTGTGTGTGTGTGTGTGTGTGTGTGTGTGTGTGTGTGGGGGGGGGCTGGGAATTGCCAGGGCCCTCACTATACGATATTACCCCTATACTTTGGTGCCGATACAATATATATTGCGGTTCTCAAGATTCTCACTATTCTATATGTATTGCGATTCTCAACATTCTAATGATTCTGCAGTATATGTATTGCGATTCGATACTGAGATTTTATTGCGAATCGATGTTCCATATTGCTCACCATATGTCTGCTAGGAGAGGGACAAGAGAGAACAATGAGAAAACACATTTTAAACAGTCATGGAAATTAAAGTGCAGAGAACATTTAAAAAGAAGATGGAGAACAAACTACAGCATGAAGGAAAAATACTGGCGTTTTGGTACAGGTACAGACAAAATAATATTGTGATATTGTCAAAACGATATGATATTATTTTTAACTAACGATACGATAGTTAAAAATAATAATCCAATATGTAATTTTTCCCCCCATCACTACTGTACACTGAAGCACACTCACAGCATCCCACTCTTTCAATCCTGTACATAACACATGGTCTCAGTTTAATATGACACGCGTGTGTGTTTGTGCATGTGTGTGTCATTACATAACTCAACCCAGGAGGAAAATTTATTTACAATAAGAACTTTATTAAGGTTTCTGGCTGTTGAAACATACGATACAGGCCTCAAAGAAAGAATGAGCCATTGCAACAGAAGAGAATCATCACCAACTGCCATAGCCAAATCAGCATGAAAGGCAGTACTACTACTGTCCCTGACAAACATATGAAAATGTATGCTCTCACTACTGTAAGTTGCTCTGAATAAGAGCTAAATGCTAAATGACTAAAATGTAAAAATGTGTGTCTGATGCTTACTCTGACATCTAGGACAGAAGTGACTGATTATGTGGTGACCAAGGGGAGTTAACGAGACTTCATTGGAGTCCTTTGTCTGTCCAACTATGTCATCAGGGCAAAGATACAGTATGAAAAAGCAACGTCAATCCACTGAAGAGCCATTCTGGTCTGCATCGCAAATGGCCCTTTATTTGCTATATAGTGCACTACTATGAGCCCTGATTAAAAGTAGTGCAGTGCACTATATAGGGACTAGAGTGCCATTTGAGACAAATAAGGGTGTCAGTGGTATAGATGTACAATGTGTATACTGCACACAATGTCAACTAAACACACACACACAATGCTTCTCCCAAACTCCAAAGCTGTGAGTGTGTGTATCCAGCAGCCAGAAGGAAAACCAAACACACACAGCTCCCAGGTTCCTAACCCAAAGGAAATTGATATTAATTGGAGAGAAAAAAATGATCCTCGGGGCCAACGCCACAATAAAGTCTTGAAGTCATCAAAGAAGGCAACACTGGTGCCAAGAATTATTTTATTTTATGAGCTCTCTGCCGGGAAAGGATTTCTCTCCAATTAGGCGATCATTCCCTCTCTCCTTCACACTATTTCACTCTCTCCATCTCTCACATTGCAGATGCTCTCACCAAAGGGCTGACATACTTCCAAAGTGATGAAAGCAGAGAGAGAGAGAGAGGGAGAGCGAGAGAGAGAGAAAGAGGGAGAGAAGAAGAAAAAGAAGAAGAAGGAGACAATGTGAAAGAGAGCGATCGAGGGAGAGGATTACATGTCAGCACTGGCAGAGGTGTGCATCGTGAAAGCCAAGTTAAAAGGCTGGACTGACAAAGTGACAAAGTGACAACTTGTCTTCTTCTCTGGCTGTGCTTCCAGAGCAGACGTAGTGCTGAGTATAGACAGGCATACTACCAAGCCCATGTAAGGAGAAATACAGAGGGATGGATAGACAGAGCGAGAGATTGAGAAACACAGTGACCGTGAGAGTGTGATGCTGAATCCCCTAGCCCTTATAGGTACTTCTGTAGATCTGGGAGAAGGTGTAGCTTATTACAATATTACTTAAAGCTGACCTCTCAGATCTCAGATCTAGCAAACATAAAGTGTCTAGCGCTAGGTCCTAGGGATCCATTTGGAATTCAGCATGAGAAAGACAGTGAGAGAAACAAAGCAAACAAGCGAGTGTTGGGCTGAAAGGACTCAAGTTAGTGGTATCATTTTAGCACGATGGGCCGCACCAGCCCAAAAAAAGAGCCCACTTCCGAGAGAGCGAGAGTGTGAGAGTGAGAGAGTGAGAGAGAGAGAGAGAGCGAGAGAGAGCGAGAGAGAGAGCGAGAGCAAGAGCAAGAGCGCGAGAGAGCGAGAGCGCGAGAGAGCGAGAGAGCGAGAGAGCGAGAGCGCGAGAGAGCGAGTGCGAGTGAGAGTGAGAGTGATAGCGAGAGAGCGAGAGAGCGAGAGAGCGAGAGCGAGAGAGCGAGTGCGAGTGAGAGTGAGAGCGAGAGCGAGAGTGAGAGTGAGAGTGAGAGTGCGAGAGAGCGCGAGAGCGAGAGAGAGAGAGAGAGCGAGAGAGAGAGAGAGAGAGCGAGAGCGAGAGAGAGAGAGAGAGAGAGCGAGAGCGAGAGCGAGGGAGAGTGAGAGTGAGAGTGAGAGCTAGAGAGAGAGAGAGAGCGAGAGTGAGAGAGAGTGTGAGAGAGTGAGAGAGAGAGAGAGAGAGAGAGAGAGAGAGAGAGAGAGAGAGAGAGAGAGAGAGAGAGAGAGAGAGAGAGAGAGAGAGAGAGAGTGAGTGAGAGTGAGAGTGAGGGTGAGAGTGAGAGTGGCGAGAGAGAGAGAGAGATCGAGAGTGAGAGTGTGAGAGTGAGAATGAGAGTGAGAGTGCAAGAGCGAGAGTGAGATAGTGAGAGTCCAATCTCATTGATTGGACTCCAGGTTAGCTGACTCCTGACTCCAATTAGCTTTTGGAGAAGTCATTAGCCTAAGGCTTCACATACTTTTTCCAACCTATACTGTGAATGTTTAAATTATGTATTCAATATATACAAGAAAAATATAATAATTTGTGTGTTATTAGTTTAATCACACTACCTTTGTCTATTGTTGTGACTTAGATGAAGATCAGATCAAATTTGATGACCAATTTAAGCAGAAATCCATGTAATTCCAAAGGGTTCACATACTTTTTTTTGCCACTGTAATTTAATAATGTTGAAATGTTGAAGTTGAAATGGTGCTGGAATATTGGAGGCAGCTCCTGTTTTTGCGACTTGCGGTAACTCTCTGTGGTTTTAAATAAATAGTTGTTTCGTGGTCCGAAAATGTTAATTTTCTTGACCATGCTGTAGGTCATGTAACTGTACATGCAATATGCTTTGTGGACTTCACTGGACAAAGGTTGCTATCCGGTTTTGTGATGAAACAAAGGTGTGGTTTAATTTATTCTGTCAATGTGTCTTCTTATTGTCTCGGACTTTAGGCCTATATATCATGGTTGCAGGGCAAATGAACTAACAAACAACACAATTATCACAACATAAAGGTTGTACTATGGCATTGTTTTGGGTGTCGGGAGGCTTGGCTTCGCCAGTGATTTTTCCCAAGCACCGCTACTGAGTTTCCCACTTCACAATTGGCATGTTATGTCACTGGCCTACACACAATACCCCATAATGTCAAAAATTGAATTATGTTTTTAGACATTTTTACAAATGAATAAAAAATGAAAAGCTGACATGTCTTGAGTCAATAAGTATTCATCCCCTTTGTTATGGCAAGCCTAAATACATTCAGGAGTAAAAATGTGATTAACAGGTCACATAATAAGTTTCATGGACTCACTTTGTGTGCAATAATAGTGTTTAACATGATTTTTGACTACCTCACCTCTGTACCCCACACATACAATTATCTGAAAGGTCCCTCAGTTGAGCAGTGAATTTCAAACACAGATTCAACCACAAACACCAGGAAGGTTTTCCAATGCCTCGCTAAGAAGGGCGCCTTTTGGTAGATGGGTAAAAAAGCAGAAATTGAATATCCCTTTGAGCATGGTGAAGTTATTAATTAATCGTTAAGGACTGGTGAGTTTTTCTGGATAAAAAGTAAATGGAATGGAGCTAAGCACAGACAAAATCCTAGAGGAAAACCTGGCTCAGCCTGCTTTCCACCAGACACTGGGAGATGAATTCACCTTTCAGCAGGACAATAGGCCAAAGATACACTCGAGTTGCTTACCAAGAAGACACTGAATGTTCCTGAGTGGCCGAGTTTCAGTTTTGACATAAATCTACTTGAATACCTATGGCAAGACCTGAAAATGGTTGTCTAGCAATGATTAACACACAATTTGACAGAGCTTGAAGAATTCTGGAAATACAATCCAGGTGTGGGAAGCGCTTAGACTTACCCAGAAATATCCACAGCTGTAATCACTGCCAAAGGTGTTTCTCCAAAGTAGAACTCAGGGATGTGAATACTTATGAATGGGATATTTCTGTTTCAATTTTCAATACATTTGCAAAAAGTTCGAACAACATGTTTTCATTTTGTCATTATGGGGTATTGAGTGTTGATGTGTGAAAAAAAATATTTAGAATTCAGGCTGTAACACAACACAATGTGGAATAAGTCAAGGTGTATTAATATTTAGAATTCAGGCTGTAACACAACACAATGTGGAATAAGTCAAGGTGTATTGATATTTAGAATTCAGGCTGTAACACAACACAATGTGGAATAAGTCAAGGTGTATTAATATTTAGAATTCAGGCTGTAACACAACACAATGTGGAATAAGTCAAGGTGTATTGATATTTAGAATTCAGGCTGTAACACAACACAATGTGGAATAAGTCAAGGTGTATTAATATTTAGAATTCAGGCTGTAACACAACACAATGTGGAATAAGTCAAGGTGTATTGATATTTAGAATTCAGGCTGTAACACAACACAATGTGGAATAAGTCAAGGTGTATTGATATTTAGAATTCAGGCTGTAACACAACACAATGTGGAATAAGTCAAGGTGTATTAATATTTAGAATTCAGGCTGTAACACAACACAATGTGGAATAAGTCAAGGTGTATTGATATTTAGAATTCAGGCTGTAACACAACACAATGTGGAATAAGTCAAGGTGTATTAATATTTTCTGAGGGCGCTGTACGTTAGGAAACTTTTCAATGGGGATTGTAGAACTGTCTTTATTAAGGTAACTAGAGGAGTGACTAGCTAAGACGTTTAATGTTTTATTGCAATGTATTACATCTCCTAAATTCCACAAAAGCATACTGTAACTGAACTGCATCAATACACTTCAATTGGAATGCAATACCCATGAGCTACTTACCACAAGATGTCAGTATTTCATGTTCTCACGTTGAGACGTATACACAGCCGCTCTTGTCTCATGTGAAGTCCTCCTGCCGTTGACACACTGTCACGTTCCTGACCTATTTCTGTTAGTTTGTTGTATGTGTTAGTTGGTCAGGACGTGAGTTTGGGTGGGCATTCTATGTTTTCTGTTTCTATGTTGGTTTAAGGGTTGCCTGGTATGGCTCTTAATTAGAGGCAGGTGTTTGGCGTTTTCCTCTAATTGAGAGTCATATTTAGGTAGGTTGTTTCACAGTGTTCGTTGTGGGTGGTTATCTCCTGTGTCAGTGTTTGTCGCACCATAAGGGACTGTTCGGTTTGTTTGTAAGTTCGGTCTTTTGTGTAGTCATTTTCCTGTTCGTGAGTTCTGCGTTTTATGTAAGTTCGCAAGTCCAGGTTTGTCTACTCCGTTTTGTTGTTTTGTTAGTTTATAGTCAAGTTCGTGTTTTTCGTCTTTTCTGTAAATAAATATGTCATCACAACCCGCTGCGCCTTGGTTCAATCACTACTCCTCCTCTTCGGTTGAAGAGGAGGAGGAATACCGTGACACACACAAAACACACTCAATAAGAGAGGACTTAGCCTATCTGTGTGGTGTAGTCTAAGGTAGCAAATACATTATGAGTAGTCAAAATGATACTCGCCACATTCAGTAGCCATCATAGAATTGCTTTGGCTAATGTTTTCCTTAGAAAAGAAGGCATACTGTAGTATACCAGTCGAATTTGTTTCAACTATGGCTATAAACTATCCTACGACAGGCAGTCATAATATCAACAATTTGACTATACTGTCAGTGACATTAAATTACCGACCTGTATGTTCAAATTCACCATCAGAAAATATGCTCCTTTGTAAAGTGACAACAATCTGAATTTCCCTCTTCGCCTGCAAAGCCGGATATTGTCGGATCCCATTGGCTCAGCGGCCCACGGCACATTCTCAACTGTAGACAGTTGCTTGTGCCTCATTTGCTGTTTGTTCGGATCTAGGATCAGTTTACCCTGCCCAAATCCATACATTGCCTTCAGAAAGTATTCATACCCCTTCGCTTATTCCACAGTTTGTTGTGTGACAGCCTGAATTCAAATTAATTGCTTAGATTTTATATTTCCACATGTATTATGAAATACATACTGTACATATCTCATTCACATAAGTATTCACACCTCTGAGTCAATACTTTTTAGAAGTCTTTCTAGGTAAATGTCTAAGAGCTTTCCACACCTGGATTGTGCAACATTACACTGTTATTCTTTTCAAAATGCTTCAAGCTCTGTCAAATTAGTTATTGATCATTGCTAGACAACCATTTTCAGGTCTTGCCATACATTTTCAAGCAGATTTATGTCAAAACTGTAACTCGAACCATTGGCCACTCAGAAACATTCAGTGTCTTCTCGGTAAGCAACTCCAGTGTAGATGTGGCCTTGTCCTGCTGAAAGGTGAATTCATCTCCCAGTGTCTGGTGGAAAGCAGACTGAACCAGATTTTCCTTGAGGATTTTGCCTGTGCTTTGTGCTCAGGCCATTTCTTTTTTTATGCTGAAAACTCACTAGTCCTTAACAATTACAAACATAACCATAAAAGGATGCAGCCACCACTATGATTGAAAATATGTAGAGTTGTCAGGCTGTGGGTAACTGGTGCATGGAATCAGGCGTAGGACAGCAGAGATGAGTGTACAAGGTAATTTATTCCACGAACATCACCAGTATAAAACAAATACTAAAGGTGCGTGAAATTACCGGTCACTCGTAAATAAAGGGCGTAATAACGAACCCGGAAAACAATACCAGCCAACAAGTAACGACCTGACTATTATATACAAACACGCACACAAACATGGGGGAAACAAAGGGTTAAATAATGAACATGTAATTGGGGAATAGAAACCAGGTGTGTAGAAAACAAAGCAAAGCATGAAAAGTGGATCAGCGATGGCTAGAAAGCCGGTGACGTCGACCGCCGAACACCACCCGAACAAGGAGAGGGAACGACTTCGGCGTGGTACTCAGTTATGTGTTCTATACAAGAGTGGTACTCAGTTATGTGTTCTAAACAAGAGTGGTACTCAGTTATGTGTTCTAAACAAGAGTGGTACTCAGTTATGTGTTCTATACAAGAGTGGTACTCAGTTATGTGTTCTAAACAAGAGTGGTACTCAGTTATGTGTTCTAAACAAGAGTGGTACTCAGTTATGTGTTCTAAACAAGAGTGGTACTCAGTTATGTGTTCTATACAAGAGTGGTACTCAGTTATGTGTTCTAAACAAGAGTGGTACTCAGTTATGTGTTCTAAACAAGAGTGGTACTCAGTTATGTGTTCTAAACAAGAGTGGTACTCAGTTATGTGTTCTAAACAAGAGTGGTACTCAGTTATGTGTTCTAAACAAGAGTGGTACTCAGTTATGTGTTCTAAACAAGAGTGGTACTCAGTTATGTGTTCTATACAAGAGTGGTACTCAGTTATGTGTTCTAAACAAGAGTGGTACTCAGTTATGTGTTCTATACAAGAGTGGTACTCAGTTATGTGTTCTATACAAGAGTGGTACTCAGTTATGTGTTCTATACAAGAGTGGTACTCAGTTATGTGTTCTATACAAGAGTGGTACTCAGTTATGTGTTCTATACAAGAGTGGTACTCAGTTATGTGTTCTAAACAAGAGTGGTACTCAGTTATGTGTTCTAAACAAGAGTGGTACTCAGTTATGTGTTCTAAACAAGAGTGGTACTCAGTTATGTGTTCTAAACAAGAGTGGTACTCAGTTATGTGTTCTATACAAGAGTGGTACTCAGTTATGTGTTCTAAACAAGAGTGGTACTCAGTTATGTGTTCTAAACAAGAGTGGTACTCAGTTATGTGTTCTATACAAGAGTGGTACTCAGTTATGTGTTCTATACAAGAGTGGTACTCAGTTATGTGTTCTATACAAGAGTGGTACTCAGTTATGTGTTCTATACAAGAGTGGTACTCAGTTATGTGTTCTATACAAGAGTGGTACTCAGTTATGTGTTCTATACAAGAGTGGTACTCAGTTATGTGTTCTATACAAGAGTGGTACTCAGTTATGTGTTCTAAACAAGAGTGGTACTCAGTTATGTGTTCTATACAAGAGTGGTACTCAGTTATGTGTTCTATACAAGAGTGGTACTCAGTTATGTGTTCTATACAAGAGTGGTACTCAGTTATGTGTTGTATACAAGAGTGGTACTCAGTTATGTGTTCTATACAAGAGTGGTACTCAGTTATGTGTTCTATACAAGAGTGGTACTCAGTTATGTGTTCTATACAAGAGTGGTACTCAGTTATGTGTTCTAAACAAGAGTGGTACTCAGTTATGTGTTCTAAACAAGAGTGGTACTCAGTTATGTGTTCTAAACAAGAGTGGTACTCAGTTATGTGTTCTAAACAAGAGTGGTACTCAGTTATGTGTTCTAAACAAGAGTGGTACTCAGTTATGTGTTCTATACAAGAGTGGTACTCAGTTATGTGTTCTAAACAAGAGTGGTACTCAGTTATGTGTTCTATACAAGAGTGGTACTCAGTTATGTGTTCTAAACAAGAGTGGTACTCAGTTATGTGTTCTAAACAAGAGTGGTACTCAGTTATGTGTTCTATACAAGAGTGGTACTCAGTTATGTGTTCTAAACAAGAGTGGTACTCAGTTATGTGTTCTAAACAAGAGTGGTACTCAGTTATGTGTTCTAAACAAGAGTGGTACTCAGTTATGTGTTCTATACAAGAGTGGTACTCAGTTATGTGTTCTATACAAGAGTGGTACTCAGTTATGTGTTCTAAACAAGAGTGGTACTCAGTTATGTGTTCTAAACAAGAGTGGTACTCAGTTATGTGTTCTAAACAAGAGTGGTACTCAGTTATGTGTTCTAAACAAGAGTGGTACTCAGTTATGTGTTCTAAACAAGAGTGGTACTCAGTTATGTGTTCTAAACAAGAGTGGTACTCAGTTATGTGTTCTATACAAGAGTGGTACTCAGTTATGTGTTCTAAACAAGAGTGGTACTCAGTTATGTGTTCTATACAAGAGTGGTACTCAGTTATGTGTTCTATACAAGAGTGGTACTCAGTTATGTGTTCTATACAAGAGTGGTACTCAGTTATGTGTTCTATACAAGAGTGGTACTCAGTTATGTGTTCTATACAAGAGTGGTACTCAGTTATGTGTTCTATACAAGAGTGGTACTCAGTTATGTGTTCTAAACAAGAGTGGTACTCAGTTATGTGTTCTAAACAAGAGTGGTACTCAGTTATGTGTTCTAAACAAGAGTGGTACTCAGTTATGTGTTCTATACAAGAGTGGTACTTAGTTATGTGTTCTATACAAGAGTGGTACTCAGTTATGTGTTCTATACAAGAGTGGTACTCAGTTATGTGTTCTATACAAGAGTGGTACTCAGTTATGTGTTCTATACAAGAGTGGTACTCAGTTATGTGTTGTATACAAGAGTGGTACTCAGTTATGTGTTCTATACAAGAGTGGTACTCAGTTATGTGTTCTATACAAGAGTGGTACTCAGTTATGTGTTCTATACAAGAGTGGTACTCAGTTATGTGTTCTAAACAAGAGTGGTACTCAGTTATGTGTTCTAAACAAGAGTGGTACTCAGTTATGTGTTCTAAACAAGAGTGGTACTCAGTTATGTGTTCTAAACAAGAGTGGTACTCAGTTATGTGTTCTAAACAAGAGTGGTACTCAGTTATGTGTTCTATACAAGAGTGGTACTCAGTTATGTGTTCTAAACAAGAGTGGTACTCAGTTATGTGTTCTATACAAGAGTAGTACTCAGTTATGTGTTCTAAACAAGAGTGGTACTCAGTTATGTGTTCTAAACAAGAGTGGTACTCAGTTATGTGTTCTATACAAGAGTGGTACTCAGTTATGTGTTCTAAACAAGAGTGGTACTCAGTTATGTGTTCTAAACAAGAGTGGTACTCAGTTATGTGTTCTAAACAAGAGTGGTACTCAGTTATGTGTTCTATACAAGAGTGGTACTCAGTTATGTGTTCTATACAAGAGTGGTACTCAGTTATGTGTTCTAAACAAGAGTGGTACTCAGTTATGTGTTCTAAACAAGAGTGGTACTCAGTTATGTGTTCTAAACAAGAGTGGTACTCAGTTATGTGTTCTAAACAAGAGTGGTACTCAGTTATGTGTTCTAAACAAGAGTGGTACTCAGTTATGTGTTCTATACAAGAGTGGTACTCAGTTATGTGTTCTAAACAAGAGTGGTACTCAGTTATGTGTTCTATACAAGAGTGGTACTCAGTTATGTGTTCTATACAAGAGTGGTACTCAGTTATGTGTTCTATACAAGAGTGGTACTCAGTTATGTGTTCTATACAAGAGTGGTACTCAGTTATGTGTTCTATACAAGAGTGGTACTCAGTTATGTGTTCTATACAAGAGTGGTACTCAGTTATGTGTTCTAAACAAGAGTGGTACTCAGTTATGTGTTCTAAACAAGAGTGGTACTCAGTTATGTGTTCTAAACAAGAGTGGTACTCAGTTATGTGTTCTAAACAAGAGTGGTACTCAGTTATGTGTTCTATACAAGAGTGGTACTCAGTTATGTGTTCTAAACAAGAGTGGTACTCAGTTATGTGTTCTATACAAGAGTGGTACTCAGTTATGTGTTCTATACAAGAGTGGTACTCAGTTATGTGTTCTATACAAGAGTGGTACTCAGTTATGTGTTCTATACAAGAGTGGTACTCAGTTATGTGTTCTATACAAGAGTGGTACTCAGTTATGTGTTCTATACAAGAGTGGTACTCAGTTATGTGTTCTATACAAGAGTGGTACTCAGTTATGTGTTCTATACAAGAGTGGTACTCAGTTATGTGTTCTATACAAGAGTGGTACTCAGTTATGTGTTCTAAACAAGAGTGGTACTCAGTTATGTGTTCTAAACAAGAGTGGTACTCAGTTATGTGTTCTAAACAAGAGTGGTACTCAGTTATGTGTTCTAAACAAGAGTGGTACTCAGTTATGTGTTCTAAACAAGAGTGGTACTCAGTTATGTGTTCTAAACAAGAGTGGTACTCAGTTATGTGTTCTATACAAGAGTGGTACTCAGTTATGTGTTCTATACAAAAGTGGTACTCAGTTATGTGTTCTATACAAGAGTGGTACTCAGTTATGTGTTCTATACAAGAGTGGTACTCAGTTATGTGTTCTATACAAGAGTGGTACTCAGTTATGTGTTCTATACAAGAGTGGTACTCAGTTATGTGTTCTATACAAGAGTGGTACTCAGTTATGTGTTCTAAACAAGAGTGGTACTCAGTTATGTGTTCTATACAAGAGTGGTACTCAGTTATGTGTTGTAAACAAGAGAGGTACTCAGTTATGTGTTCTAAACAAGAGTGGTACTCAGTTATGTGTTCTATACAAGAGTGGTACTCAGTTATGTGTTCTATACAAGAGTGGTACTCAGTTATGTGTTCTATACAAGAGTGGTACTCAGTTATGTGTTCTATACAAGAGTGGTACTCAGTTATGTGTTGTATACAAGAGTGGTACTCAGTTATGTGTTCTATACAAGAGTGGTACTCAGTTATGTGTTCTATACAAGAGTGGTACTCAGTTATGTGTTCTATACAAGAGTGGTACTCAGTTATGTGTTCTAAACAAGAGTGGTACTCAGTTATGTGTTCTAAACAAGAGTGGTACTCAGTTATGTGTTCTAAACAAGAGTGGTACTCAGTTATGTGTTCTAAACAAGAGTGGTACTCAGTTATGTGTTCTAAACAAGAGTGGTACTCAGTTATGTGTTCTATACAAGAGTGGTACTCAGTTATGTGTTCTAAACAAGAGTGGTACTCAGTTATGTGTTCTATACAAGAGTGGTACTCAGTTATGTGTTCTAAACAAGAGTGGTACTCAGTTATGTGTTCTAAACAAGAGTGGTACTCAGTTATGTGTTCTAAACAAGAGTGGTACTCAGTTATGTGTTCTAAACAAGAGTGGTACTCAGTTATCTGTTGTATTGGATTTGCCCCAAACATAACACTTTGTATTCAGGACAAAAGTGAATTGTTTTGCCACATTCTTTGCAGTATAACTTTAGTGCCTTGTTGCAAACAGGATGCATGTTTTTGATTATTTTAATCTGTACAGGCTTCCTTCTTTTCACTGTGTCAATTAGGTTAGTGTTATGGAGTAACTACAATGTTGTTGATCCATCATCAGTTTTCTCCCTAATTGTTTTCCTTCCTCTCCGTTAACTGAGTTGGGAAGGATGCCTGCTGTCTAAATTCCACATTACACTCTGGGGTAGGGAAAGTGTCATTAATAACTTCAGCATGCTCAAAGGGATATTCAATATCTGTTTGTTTTAATTTTATACCAAACTCCCCAAATACAGGTGTGCCAGGATTGTAACGTCATACCCAAGAAGACTCGAGGCTGTAATTGCTGTCAAAGGTGCTTCAACAAAGTACTGAGTCAATGTTCTGAATACTTATGTAAATGTGATAATTCCTGTTCTTTATATTTTATAAATTTGCAACAAAAAAAATGCATCATTATGTGGTATTGTGTGTAGATTGAAGAGAGAAAAAAAATGATTTAATCAATTTTAGAATTAGGCTATAATGTAACAAAACCTTTCCGAAGGCACTGTGTCCCCTTGTACAGAGAGGGGGTGAAGGAGAGAGAGAAAGAGAGAAAGAAGGAGAGAGAGAGAGAGATACGGCAGCATTGACTGAACCCCTCAATAGGAAGCAGGACAGCCAGGCTTAAGCATAGGCTGAGACCAGCAGACAAAGTTGCCATTTGTGGGCTTTAATTGGCACATCTGTAACCATGTTTCGTTTTACAACTGCTGTCCTCATAGGAACTGAAATGCACTGGTGTGGTGCGCTGGGGAACGTATATATGGGAGCAATTTAGTCTGACTAAAGCAAGGTTTACCTTCTGGAGACAGATGTTGCATCATCAAGCACTCTGGGTGGGTCTCAGTAAAATTGCTTCCTTTCCTTGTCTTCTTTGCCTCTTTCCCATTATTGGAAAGGATATGATCCCCATGTTGCCTGTATGCCTACCTGTTGCACTAGAATTTGATACCATGCTTACTACAACACAACAGTGGACTTCTAGAAAGCTAGGTTGTCACTCCTTGTCAGACAGTTGACTCTTGGATGTCAGGAAGGTGATGTCACACACCTAGAGGTGACTAACTTGCCTCCCACACCAGACAGCACCCCTGTCATTGTAACTCAGCTCAGGACCAGAGTAGGATAGAGGTGGGGAGGTGGTGTCATAGGGATATGGAGTGATAGAGAAGGGGCGTGGAATATGGGACATATGACATCATATGTGTATGGTTGTTTAAACACCAGATGGGATACGGTTAATTACAGCTTTATGTTTTGTCCTTCACTCAATCTACTGGAGCTACAGATTTATTTTTGTTTCAATATAGTCATGGAATAGCTTCACAAATTGTCCAAATGAATGAATCAATCAAACCAGAGTTGTGTTATTGTTTCCCTAAACCCAGTCTGAACCTTGAATAGTATATCTTGTAGTCTTGTATAGATAAAAATGTCATGTGGTCCTGTGAGGTCCCACTGAGCAGTCCCTGAAAGGCGGTGACTAGGTCTCAAAGCCTCTAACAATAGTGTGTGTGTATGTGTGTGAGTATATCTGCGCATACCTGCATGCATCTACAGTGTGGATACTAGGCACAGGGCCTGGTGTGTGGAGCAGAGTGCATACTACATACAGGAATCTGGGGTCTCAGAGTCTTAGTACCTCTGGAATCCAAACCAAACGCTGAGAGGTTCAGAGTGTGCCTGCATGGCTCCACTGAAACATCAAGGCTTCAGCACAGACCCTGAGCAGGAAGAAGTTGTTTAAACAGAGCTAATATAGTGTGTGTGTGTGTGTTCTGTGTGTACGTTTGAGTAAATGTGCATGCGTGCCTTGTAGTACTGTATCTTCAAACGTGCTCGTGTGTATTAAGTATGAGAGAGGCAGCAGAGGCACCCTTTCAGATGGGGAATGTGTCTTAAGTGGTATAATGGCTCCATATTAGACATTATCACTGCTATGGTTAGAACCGAGAGAGTACGCTGTTCTTCCTGTCCAGGGTGGTGCCTGCGGCCTGCTTGCTAAATGGAAACATGGCTTTAACAAAACTGTACTGAAGGTGCATTTGAATTATCGCCCTGTGAATTTCTGTACCCACATGACTGTGTGTGAGGATGTGTGTGTCTGGTGTTAACAATAAAACAATGTCTCTGTGTCACATTCGTTGTAGTGAGGAGACCAAAGCGCAGCGTGATGTGAATACATATTTTTAATAGAAGACGACTGAACACGAAGAACACTAAACAAACTAACAAAACGACCGTGAACACTATAAACAACGAGTGCAGACATGCAACTTCACATAGACAATAACCCACAAACCAAACTGGAAAATGACAACCTAAATAGGATCCCCAATCAGAGACAATGATAAACAGCTGTCGCTGATTGGGAACCAATCTAGGCCACCATAGACCTACATATGTCTAGACTAGACACACACCTAGACATACAAAAAACCCTAGAAAAGTTGTGTCTCCATCCATGAACCTGAAAATGCAAATAAACACATGTAATCTCTAAGTTAAGAATCAGATTCAGTCTAATTATCAGTCAGGGCCAAAATCTGGGTCAAGCAGGGCTAGATTCCTCTGGTTGTGTAGGGTAGAAAAACATGTACATCTGGCTTTGGAACAAAGTCTTTGGCAACCCTAAAGAAAAAATGAGTGAAAAAGAAAGTGAAAAAGCACCCCATACATGAGAGAGTGTGTGGTTTGGTGCCTGAAGTGGAAACCATGTGTGTTTTTACTGTACTGCAACACTGTGATTACAACAGA
>NC_074692.1:31417977-31422977 GCF_029448725.1 Salvelinus fontinalis | reverse complement strand
GACAGAAGGTTACTTAAGGCTAAAAGGAAAGTGGGTTGGTTGGTCGGGGTGGATGGGTGGGCGTTTAAAACGGACAAAATGTCATCATTTAGAATCAATTTACCCCATGACCATTGGCTTAACTTACTCCAGACACAAGGATGCACTTTCTCACATATTGTAGCTTCTAGAGACTCCAACAAATGTATAAAACCATCTCAAAACCATCTACTTAGGTTTAGATAAAAGCATGATGAAACCTATAAACACAATAGATACATTTTCCTTGCTTACCACGTTTTCCATGTGGTTTCTTCCTTCACAGACATGAAATGATGACCTCTTCCTAAATATTTGGTCACCTGATTACTTTTGTGTATGGTTCCCGAGAAACAAGGAGTGGCTTAACTAATCCTTTGGATCAACTTGCCCCACTCTCCCTATAGAGAGAGAGTAGGCTGATAAGCAGTATAAGCACCTCCATTGTTGGCGGTCTGGTTCATGAGACCTTGCTATGTGGCTGGCCCTCCTCAGTCACGGGATAAAAGGTAAACAACGGCTTGGTTTACCACCTCGCTATGAAGGAGAAATGATGCCAGAGGAACTGAGAGTAAACAACATCACTCACCATAATCACTCTCATGCTGTTTCACTACTCCTTCCTATACACCAGCCAACGCTCCTCCTCTCTATCCTATCATCCACGCCTCAGTCTCTCTAACTCTTCATCCACCCCTCTGTTTCTCTAACCCCTCATCCACCCCTCCGTCTCTCTAACCCCTCATCCACCCCTCCGTCTCTCTAACCCCTCATCCACCCCTCCGTCTCTCTAACCCCTCATCCACCCCTCCGTCTCTCTAAACCCTCATCCACCCCTGCGTCTCTCTAACCCCTCATCCACCACTCTGTCTCTCTAACCCCTCATCCACCACTCTGTCTCTCTAATCCCTCATCCGCCCATCTGTCTCCCTAACACCTCATCCACCCCGCTGTCTCTCTAAACCTTCATCCACCCCTCCGTCTCTCTAACCCCTCATCCACCACTCTGTCTCTCTAACCCCTCATCCACCACTCTGTCTCTCTAACCCCTCATCCGCCCCTCTGTCTCCCTAACCCCTCATCCATCCCCCCGTCTCTCTAAACCCTCATTCACCCCTCCGTCTCTCTAACCCCTCATCCACCCCTCCGTCTCTCTAAACCCTCATCCACCCCTCCGTCTCTCTAACCCCTCATCCACCACTCCGTCTCTCTAACCCCTCATCCACCACTCTGTCTCCCTAACACCTCATCCACCCCTCTGTCTCTCTAACCCCACATCCACCCCTCCGTCTCTCTAACCCCTCATCCACCCCTCTGTCTCTCTAACCCTCATCCACCCCTCCGCCTCTCTAACCCTTCATCCACCCCTCTGTCTCTCTAACCCCTCATCTACCACTCTGTCTCTCTAACCCCACATCCACCCCTCCGTCTCTCTAACCCCTCATCCACCCCTCTGTCTCTCTAACCCTCATCCACCCCTCTGTCTCTCTAACCCTCATCCACCCCTCCATCTCTCTAACCCCTCATTTACCCCTCCGTCTCTCTAACACATCATCCACCACTCTGTCTATATAAACCCTCATCCACCCCTACGTCTCTCAAACCCTCATCCACCCCTCCATCTCTCTAACCCCTCATTTACCCCTCCATCTCTCTAACACCTCATCTACCACTCTGTCTCTCTATCCCTTCATCCACCCAGCTGTCTCTCTAACCCTTCATCCACCCCTCTGTCTCTCTAACCCCTCATCCACCCCTCTGTCTCTCTAACCCCTCATCCACCCCTCCTTCTCTCTAACCCCTCATCCACCCGTCCGCCTCTCTAACCCCTCATCCACCCCTCTGTCTCTCTAACCCCTCATCCACCCCTCCTTCTCTCTAACCCCTCATCCACCCCTCCGCCTCTCTGACCCTTCATCCACCCCTCTGTCTCTCTAACCCTTCATCCACCCCTCTGTCTCTCTAACCCCTCATCCACCCCTCCGCCTCTCTAACCCTTCATCCACCCCTCTGTCTCTCTAACCCCTCATCCACCCCTCTGTCTCTCTAACCCCTCATCCACCCCTCTGTCTCTCTAACCCTTCATCCACCCCTCCTTCTCTCTAACCCCTCATCCACCCCTCCGCCTCTCTAACCCTTCATCCACCCCTCTGTCTCTCTAACCCCTCATCCACCCCTCTGTCTCTCTAACCCCTCATCCACCCCTCCTTCTCTCTAACCCCTCAACCACCCCTCCGCCTCTCTAACCCGTCATCCACCCCTCTGTCTCTCTAACCCGTCATCCACCCATCTGTCTCTCTAACCCCTCATCCACCCCTCTGTCTCTCTAACCCTTCATCCACCCCTCTGTCGTTGTACTCCCTCATTTGTTGAACAAATAAGACCAGACTAATATGAGGGTGAATCTGCTGAGGTTGAAGATAGAGGTGCTATGCTGTTGTACAGTATGTCTTCATGTAGGCATTTTAACCCGGCACAAAAACGTATCCAGCACCACACCACCCAGAGTTTGACATTTATTGCTGGTGATACAATCATTCCCCCTCTAGGTGTTTCTCAAGTGGACCTCTTTCTTTTAAAACTAGAAGTTTTTGAACCCTCCTGAATGTGTTGTGAATCAGGTCAGCTGTTTCTAGGAATTGGATGTGTCTGACTTTCCCTCTCTCTCTCCCTCTCACTCGTTCGCTCTCTCTCCCTCCCTCGCGCTCGCTCTCTCTCTCTTTCTCTCTCTCCCTCTCTCTCTTTTCCCCTCTCTCTCTCCCCCCTCTTTCCCCCTCTCTCTCTCCATCTTCCTCTTTCTCTCTATTTTTCTCTCCCTCTCTCTCCCTCTCCTCTGTCTTTTCCCTGCTGTGTTTTGTAAGATTCGTGTAGAGCGGAGACCAAGCCCATTGGCCACACACAAACACACATACATTTAACTCTCTATCTAAATCAAAACAAATCAAGTTTATTTTATATAGCCCTTCGTACATCAGCTAATATCTCGAAGTGCTGTACAGTAACCCAGCCTAAAACCCCAAACAGCAAGCAATGCAGGTGTAGAAGCACGGTGGCTAGGAAAAACTCCCTAGAAAGGCCAAAACTTAGGAAGAAACCTAGAGAGGAACCAGGCTATGAGGGGTGGCCAGTCCTCTTCTGGCTGTGCCGGGTGGAGATTATAACAGAACATGGCCAAGATGTTCAAATGTTCATAAATGACCAGCATGGTCAAATAATAATAATCAGGAGTAAATGTTCGTTGGCTTTTCATAGCCGATCATTAAGAGTTGAAAACAGCAGGTCTGGGACAGGTAGGGGTTCCATAACCGCAGGCAGAACAGTTGAAACTGGAATAGCAGCAAGGCCAAGTGGACTGGGGACAGCAAGGAGTCATCATGCCCGGTAGTCCTGACGTATGGTCCTAGGGCTCAGGTCCTCCGAGAGAGAGAAAGAAAGAGAGAAGGAGAGAATTAGAGAGAGCCAAGATTTTCAAAATGTTCATAAATGACAAGCATGGTCAAATAATAATCAGGAATAAATGTCAGTTGGCTTTTCATAGCCGATCATTAAGAGTTGAAAGCAGCAGGTCTGGGACAGGTAGGGGTTCCATAACCGCAGGCAGAACAGTTGAAACTGGAACAGCAGCAAGGCCAGGTGGACTGGGGACAGCAAGGAGTCATCATGCCCGGTAGTCCTGACGTATGGTCCTAGGGCTCAGGTTCCCCGAGAGAGAGAAAGAAAGAGAGAAGGAGAGAATTAGAGAGAGCCAAGATTTTCAAAATGTTCATAAATGACAAGCATGGTCAAATAATAATCAGGAATAAATGTCAGTTGGCTTTTCATAGCCGATCATTAAGAGTTGAAAGCAGCAGGTCTGGGACAGGTAGGGGTTCCATAACCGCAGGCAGAACAGTTGAAACTGGAACAGCAGCAAGGCCAGGTGGACTGGGGACAGCAAGGAGTCATCATGCCCGGTAGTCCTGACGTATGGTCCTAGGGCTCAGGTTCCCCGAGAGAGAGAAAGAAAGAGAGAAGGAGAGAATTAGAGAGAGCATACTTAAATTCACACAGGACCCTGGATAAGACAGGAGAAGTACTCCAGATATAACCAACTGACCCTAGCCCCCCGACACATAAACTAATGCAGCATAAATACAAATTATCTCTCTCTCAAAAACACATCCGCCCATCCACCCACACCACAGGAGGCTGGTGGCACTTTAATTGGAGAGGAAAGGCTCATGGTCATTTGCTGGAGCGGAATCAGTCAGTGTAAACATACAGCGGTGTGCTGATGTCATTCCAAACACAATCCAAGAAATGTTTAAAAAGTTTAAACTCATTCACTGCATTTCTATACAATTTAAAAACTCTAAATTACTATTTTGAGAAGTTTGTTTTACTGTCCTTGTGGGGACCAAATAATTGATTCCTATTCCAAATCCTATTTTCCCTAATTGTAAACCTAGTATACTAGTATATTTGTAGTATGCTGTTGAATACTATAGTAAATACCGCTGTATTATCCACACAAAATACACTCTAGTAAATACTACAGAAATGTTGGCAAAAAACCTGCAATCCGCAAAACCACTGCATTATTTAATTAGCATATATCCAGCCCATTCCCCTCTCCCAAATCCCATTTTGTGCCACCTGTAAGTAGCAAGTACAGACAGTATATTGTGTTATCTACAGGTTACATAAAAGAGCAGAATTGCCTAACTCCCTGGCTCAGATCGCAGTCCTACCTACCGACATACCTACAGGTTATGGAAAATGGGCTCTTTAAGGATTTTTCCGATAGTTTTCCTCAAGGAGAAAGCCCCCACTTCAATGTCAAAGAAAATTAAACAAAATAACTTTAGTAAATACTACAGTAATGTCACCAAAAACTCTACAGTAAATACTACAGTATATAATAAAAATTACTACAATTTTTATACTATAGTAAACTGGAAATATTACAGTAAGTCCAGAAAAACACTACAGTGAATGCTATA